>NW_005054624.1:63114-87207 GCF_000277835.1 Geospiza fortis
CAGCCTTCAGTGTCCACTTGGTTTTGATGTCAGCTGGAGGCACTCGTGGGGATATATGGGAACTGATTGTTGCTAGGCTCTTGCAGGCCTTCTTCTTTAGAAACGGTTTTGGCAACTTTGGGGAAAACAGGAATACTCAGTTTTAATATGTCTTAAAGAAGATGAAGGCAAAACATTTTCAGGGAGGTAGTAATGTGAATTCTAATCCATTCAAAAGGTTTAGGGTCTTCTGAGTTCTTGGAGAAAGTATATCCTTGAAGGCAAGGAGAGAATTAAGTCTTTTGAGAGGGATTAATTTCAAAGTTAATTTTTAAATTTGTCTTTACATCCTGATGCCTATGGCTGAGTGCATTTTTTGTGTTATAGGAATGTCATAATTTTGAATATCATATAAATTATTCAATATAATCCTGGATTTAAGAAGCCTCCAACTATTAATATAAGAGACTTCTAAGTATTTCAGAACCCAAAAAGTAAGTTGGGAGCACAGTAGCTTCTAGACTCTTCAAATGGTATCCGACTTCAGTATGCTGAGTAAAACTTTTAAAATGTTATTATATCATGCATGCTAGAAAAGTTAAATATAGCTGTATGGTAAACACAAATATACTATGCAATCCTCTAATAAAGAAACAAACGTGTGGGGCTCTAGATTAGAAGTTCTCAGGTTCTTCCTGTCAGTAGTGACTGTATGCCAAATTCTGCCTGAGTCGTGGAGTGAAAATCAAACTGAACTTTGCAATTTGCATTTCAGTTGCAGGGTGTGAAAAATGCATGTATTTTATGATTGGCTTTTGCAAATATTAAAATGAGTATTATATGTGTTGTGTTAGAAAGTGATGCTGTATTAATTCTCTTAAGTACTGTGTTAAATATAGTTTTAGGTTATAAAAAAAATGTTAAAATAGAAACGATGCTATGTAGGATATATTTTTTTAAAGAAAGGACTCACAGCGAGATAGCAGCCACAGGACACCTGAATCTTTCAGAGAAAGAGAATTTATTGCTCTCTTATCAGAAGAAACAAACTTCTTCCCACCTTGAAGGCGCTGTTAGGATTTGGAGGAAGAAGTTGATGATGACCAGACAGAATCCTGAATTCCTGAATGGAATTTATGCATCATGTATGAGGTGTATGAATATGCAACAGGCTGTTGTTTTTAAGAGTTAATCCTTTGTTAATGTGGGTCCTTTTTCAGGCTTATTTTGCCCAGGAAAAGGTACCTGGACGTCCGTAACTCTTTGCATTTATTGTCTCATATTGTCCTAATTCAATTTATCCAAATTATTATTACTCTAATTGTATTACTATTTTTTTATAACCATTTTATTACTATGAAACTTTTGAAATTTTATAAACAAGGGATTGGTGTTTTTCACACAGGGGAAATTGGAGCCAGTCTTGCTAGAAATTATCACTGTTCCTATGTGTAACACTGTGGTGAAGAATGCTGTCGATAGTATGAAGTTTGGCATCAAAAACTAATACTTTGTCTTCCTAATTACCTGCTAAAAATCTTGTTAAAAATGCATCATAACAGAAAACCAACAATGACTATGAGCATGTGTGGAAGCTCTTAAGGAAAACTTCAAAAATCTTCAAAGTTATTTGTACTCTGTGTACTTGTCCTTCCTTTTTAATAGATGCCTCTTACTTTTTTTCCTTGACAATATGGGGTTTTTATGGTTTTCAGCATCTTTAGTCTTTTTTTTTTAATATCTCAGTTTTCTGCACTCCTATTTTGATTGTCTTTGCTCACTTGTTTTAAAAATGGTTTGATTATATCTATCTATATCTATATCTATATCTATATCTATATCTATATCTATATCTATATCTATATCTATATCTATATCTAATCTGTATCTATATCATCTATATCTATCTATAATATATATATCTATATATATATGTATATATCTAGCACTGAGTTTTTAAAGAGTAGGAGCCCATTTCTGCAGACAAATCAGGTAATATTTTAAGCTTATTATCAATCTTATCCATTTAAACCTGTTGCTCCGAACAGTTCTAATGAAATGCCTTGGAGATATCTTTTTAGGAGGCTTTTGTTTTATGAATCCCTCAATTTTGGGTCTATATTCTATTTAAATAAAATGATGTATCTGCTATCCAACACCACGTTATTGGCTTTTCTGAATCACTGGCAGTTGAAAAAATAGATTATTTTTTAATGCTATTGTGAATCCCTCTCATGGCGTGAAATTTGATTTAAGCTGTAATCTTACACTGCAGATTTCCTCACAAATATTATTTCTAAGTGCCATGTGCATTTTTTTTTTAAATTTCAAAAAGACAAGCCTTTGACAGAATGGCTCAAAATTAGGTTGTCTTCAGTAAAATACATCTTATGAAAATAATACAACTTTCTTTTAAATAAGCATTCTATTAAATAAATATTTAACTAAAACTTGCAGGAAAAATAATTCATGAGGAAACTTTTTTGGAGTACTAGTTACATCAGGGCTGAATTTTAGTATTCCTAGAATGCCATATCCTTTCCTTTGAGTGCTAACACACTTTATCTCTGGTGTGCACAATATTTCATTTAAGAAAAGCAAATAGTTTTTCATAAAAGAACGTCTTTTCACCGAAAATTTTGATTTACAAATACTGTTATATAATACAGTAAAAATATAATGGAAAATATTTGGATATGATAGTTTGTTTTGGCAGTGAGGAATCGTTTGTGGACATAGGTATCTGTATTGACCAAAGTTTCATATTTTGTGGGAAGCTTGGGGCAGGATGAGAAACCCATGTACATATCACACTGACCCCTAAATGATGGTCCTTGGTTGAATTTATCAAAGTGAAAATATGTACTCCACTCTATTGAATGTGTGATTAAATAATCTCATAGGAGCTAAAGAGAAACCTAGAATTTGTACTAAAAATTCATCCTTCAAAGATTTCTTTATTAATAAACATTTCTCAAGGTGGTTAAAAGCTCAAACTGAATTACTCTTAAATGTAATGCAAGGTGCCAAATGACCAATAATGCACCTATTGGAACAGTAATGTGCTTTTCTTGAGACATTTTTCACATCCATTCCGTTGCTGTGATTTGCTAATACACAAAGGATAAATTATAACAAAAAAGTAAAATACTTAAGAGATTAAATTAAATTTATCTGTATAAAAGCTGTGAAATTATTTTACTTATCTTTAAATACTGATAGAAAGTATTGCTATGAGAAGCTGCTAGGGGCCAGAATAGCTTCTATGTCTTATTCACATTTATAACATTAGCTGGTAATTCTCCTGCACAGACAATTTCCAGTATGAGGTTGTTCACAAGTCTATTGCTTTTCTTCAGTTTTGCTCCTTTAAGCTTGTAACAGATTAAAAACAGAAGTCATTAGACATTGGGCATTAAAAATGAAACTGAAACTTCAGGTTGCCCTAAAATATTTGCCTAGTCTAATATATTCTGATATTATAACTTAATATATTAATAGGTGCTTTCTTCATGTAGTGGGAAGTTACTTGGATCCATTTCACATCTTTTATTTACTGATGCTCTTTTGCTGTATTTAGCAAATTTATACTTACCTGTTAGTCACATGCTTTGATATCATGGTACCTGTAAAATATAAGCTGCAATATAATCCCCAAATTATTATTATTATAGTAACAGTCAGTATTTTTAAACAATTATATGAATATATAACATCACTGTTTTTCATTTTCTTTTGAAGGATTGGAAGTTCTGGAACATGTTTTTTGTTTACAAAGTAGTAACCATATTCTTCAAAATGGAAAATAATTTAAATAAATAAATAATGCAAGAAATTTGAAAACGGGGGACAAATACAAAAGCACATTTGTTACTACATTTCTGTAAGGAAAATATGTATTCTAAAGAAGCAATTCTTTGGTGTTACAATTTGTTTTTGTCATCTGATGGGTAACATGAAAACATTGAGCTGTTTCTGCTGATTAGATAAGCTTATTTTGTTCTCAAGTAATTATATTTAACTGTTAAAAATATCTAAAGACATTCTTTTTTTGCTTTCCATAGATAGGAATTTTTGTCTATGTAAGTGAGATCTGCTCTAACATAAAGTTATTCAGATGATCATCCTTTTTCACAGATTACCAGTGCATAAAAGCTCATGTCCTAGACTTTGTTTAGATATAATTAGAACTAGCTTCTCTTTTTTATAAAAGAAAATATTGCAAATTTATATTTTTTTCCCATGTAATCACTTAGGATTTTTTGATTTATATTGTTCCTATTTTTTTCATTTTGTAAACATTCAGAGATTAGCTGTTGAAAATAACAATCCCCCTCCCTCTAGAAATCTTAAAATTTAGCAAAGGGAGCATTTTCTTTGATATATTATGCAGTTTGCTTAGGCTTGTCACATCAAAGAGAACACAAAATTAATTTACCTTAGGTTAACGCTCTTCCAATGCCCAGAGAGTAGGAAAATCAACATTGTCTGTGTAAGAGAACACAGGAATTAGACAAAGCATGTATGGTGCTTTCTCCTCAGTGTCCTTCCAGTCCCCAGCTACTCGCTGCTCAGGGGGGTTTGACACATTTCTGTGTTCAATAACCTCAGCTGCATTTTTTGTTGCTTTTCCATAGACATGATTGCATAATGCTTGCAAGAAATTGATGCTTTGTCACGGGAAAGACAAATTTCTCCCTAGTTTTGTTATGGATCACAGGAACTTTTTTGGTATTTCCTGATGGTTTGATTCAGTGCCTTCCTTGTACGGAAAGGAGAATATCCTACTGAGTCTCTATGTTGCTTGTGATTTTATAGACATTATTATATACAATTTCAACATAGTACTCTGTGGTTAACAAAGTGATAAGTCCCTTTATTTTTTATTTTTTTCCCCTTTTCAATCTTCAGTCTAACAAGCAAACACTGAGAGACAAACTTAGACATATTCGCAGATGTGTGTGGGGGTATGGAAATCTCTTTAGGCTGCTGATGTGTGCAAACTGTGTGGAAAAAAATACATAACCTACTTTATGACTGTTTTTGTGGGAGTGTAATAGAGAATTCATGAATATTCAACTGCTTACAGTTGTAATTTTGTGTATTTTTAGACTAACTTTAATGGTTTTCTGTAATTAAGGAAGCAAACACATTTGCGTGGTGGTAATTCTGGGAATAAAATTAGAAGGATTTAAATTCAAGGATATTTGAGGAGTTTAAAGTCCAAAATACATCTATTTTAAAGAAAGTTTCATTTAAATGGTTGTCACCATCTTTTCAGCATGATCCAGTAATTCTGTTGAAGACTAATTATGTTAATGTCCTAAAATATGCTTAGCAGCAGCAATTCAGCTCTCGCCTTTTTCTCCTCCTCTTTTTCCTTGCCCCATGAGCAACCTGTGATAGTCGAGCAGCATTACACTTGACCTGAACTTGTGTTCATTTTGTGCATACCTCCATGCAGCTGCAAAGTAAACCTGACAGCTTAATTCCATGTTAGGGGAATGTTTGCAGGGATAATCCTATTCACACTGCAGGATAAGGATGCCCTGCTCGTGGCTCTGGCCTATAAAACCATTAGCTTTAAATTGTGTGCTCACATTGTGATCTTCTTAGCCTGTAAACCAGCTTTTTTTTTAGCAGTTTATTGGTGAGAGAGGGTAATTTTATTTTACATTTCCCTAGCCAATGCCCACTTCCTTTTAAAATGTAGCTGCAAAAAGCAACAAACCCTTCACTTCGTATGGATTATCTGATAGAAGACACATGATATTATGTTTTAAAGCTGTAAATGTTTTGGATTAAATTGTATTTAATGGCAAAAAAGACCATCTTGGTGTAGAGATCTAAAGATAATGTTTCACAGGTCTCTGCAGGTGGAGGCAGAGAAGTAAGTGGCCAGAATACACATTAAGATATCTCCCTTAACTCCCTTTTTCTTAACTGCCTTACAGTAGGTCAGTATTACTCCTGTATGTATAAAAAATTGGATGCTGTGGGATAATTTTTGGTTTTGTTGCTGTTCTTTGTCATGCTGTCCTGAGATTCTGAGACCTCTGATTGGAGATGGATCTCCAAAATAGCTTGATTTTTTTTTTTTTTATACTAACCTTAATCAGATATGAGGAAATATTTATTCTCTGAAATTTCTTGGGACAGGCTGCCCAGGAAAATGGAGAAGTCACCAAATGTGGAGGTGTTGAGAAAACATCCAGATGTGGCACTTTGGGGTACAGTTTAGTGGTAAACATGGCAGTGCTGGGCTGCTGGTTGGACTTGATCTTAGAGGTATTTTCCAATCTTGACAATTCTTGGACTAATACAAAGAAAATCCATGTTAGGAATCAACACAAATCTGTCATTTATGGGTAGATGTACAGAAAATATATTGATATTGTACGTTCAAATAGATTTATTCTTTTATTTCTTTAATATTTATAAGTCTTTATTTGGAAGGGCAAGTGTTAATATATTATCTTTATGTATTCAAAAGCTGAAATATATTACTTCAAAAATACCAACAGCGCACCTGAAAATTCATAGTAATATGTACCTTGTTAATATCTTGTATGCAATGTGGCTGCTTTTAATCCAATCTAGAGGTGCTTGCCCTAATTTTGCAGATGTGGAAGTAACAAGAAAAGTAGACAGACTCTTCAGAGCAGATAGGGAGTGATCCTCATGGCCATTTTTCAGTGTTGAAACACGGAACAAAGAGGGTGCTAAAGGGCTGATGCTTGCTCCGCTCGGCCCCCTATGGCAGAGGTGGAAATCCCAAACCCAGGAGTATGTTCAGCCAGAATTCTCAGTCTGGGCCCATGTGCACGTGTTTCTGACACTAGAGGGAAAGTCCTAGCCCAGCTTGAGTTTTTTGTGCCCACTGTTCATGCCCTGTGTATTTTATTGTCCTTGCTATCCAATCTGCCATGATCCCCTCATGGAGAACCTCCGCAGTTCCTGGGCTTTTCCTGGTGTGGCTGCAAATTATAATATTGAATTCAACCCAGTTCAATCCTACAAATCAATCTGAATTCCATTTAGGTGCTCAGTAGAAAGCTCAAATTAAATCTTGGGCTTCTACCCTGTAACCTTCAGTGCTCTGAATCTCACAAGCTCAACAGGAGGTTAAACCCTGTGAATTTTATGCACACGCTTGGCATTAACAGCCAAGACTCACGTGTCTGCTGCATTTCCAAGTGCTTTCTGCATGTGAAATCTGAAGACTTTTTACCCAGAGCTACAACCAAGAGTTTGTCATGTGGGTTGCAGCTGAAGGTCTGCTGTGGCTTCATGGTTTTGCAAGGTGAAAGCCTCGCTGGCAGGTACCAAAATCCTGAAGAATGGGTAATGAACACAACAATCACTAAAAAATAATCAGAATTTCTTTAACAGTTGGTAGAAACCCACTGAACTATGATTAGAATTAAGTTTTCCCTTAGAATTAACAATCTCTTAAAGTCTAGTAAGCTTTGGGAAGCGGAATGCATAAGAATATTTTTGGATCTCCAGTACCTGATAATCCTTTTTAAAAAATCTTTTCCCAAACAACCACTATTTCGGGAATGAAATCCTCTACACTACTAGTCCAGAAGTATATGAGAGAAAAAAGAGCGATTTCACTAATAATGCACTAAAAATTAGATAAAAAACTGAATTGAGAGATAGGGAAGGGAAAATATGTGGCTTCAGTACATGCAATTAAAAACTTTGCTGAAAAGTGCCTTTCTAGGAAAAAAAAAAAGGGTTACAATTTTTAAGGTCCCTGAAAAGGATTTAGTGATTAATTGCAGATTAACACTTGCTGCTTTTTCATACATGCAGTATGTTTTTACTGTATTAGCTTTGGGATACTTAGTTTGTGCAAAATAAATGTAACCTTTTTCACTTTTTCTGGTTAAACTTTTCAATATCATGAATGGAGACTCATTTCTTGCTTGAGACAGCACAATATTTTTAAACCTCATGGATTTGTGTGGAAATTTGGATAGTTTTATCAAAGGACTAATGACAAAATTATTGTTTGCTATTTTTTTACAGAAAAAAAAGAGTATCTGCCTCTTTATGGTGCTGGTACTGACAGTGTTAAGCTTCAAGTGTAGCCCAAATCCCAGAAAACTTGGATTTCACATCTGACCTGTTTCAGAATAAAGGCTAGCATACAGATTTTGGCCATTTTTCTTGAATTACAGTGCATACTAATGCCCATTACAGCAGATGACAAACTATAAGCACAGTGCACAAACTTTCAGTGAAGACCTTGAATTTATACAAATATTTTTAAATTTTGACTTGTACCCATCAGTGAAAATTTGGTTTTGTAAGGCCACATAAAATTAATGACTTTCTGCAAGCACTGCCAAATATTATAATAATAATAAGAAATGGAAACACTTAGAGTTTCATATCAGAATATCATCACTGCCATTGTGCTACCTACAATAGAATACCTGGAAAAATACTGATCTAGTCGGGTGTTATGCCTTCTGTTTTATGTTTTATAAAAATCATTGTGAAAAGAAAGGGAAGAGCAATCAAACATGCTTAAAGTACAGAAGCAAATTTTAAAATCTGAAAATAAGACAGGCTTTATTAATGAAAGTTAGAACTAGCTGAGAGGAAATATTGTCTTCCATGCTAAAGATCCAGCCTTTCTCTGGGCCTTGTGAACATAAAGAATACTCTAAGGAGCCACTTTCCTGTGTTCAAGATTTACACCTGAATGAGGTAGTATAAGGAAAAGAATAGTAGCAAAGGTGATTCACTTTTCCTCCTTTTGTATGAATTCCCACACCTGCTGCATGCAAGAAATTATTTTCCCTTGAATAACTTACCAAAGAGTTTCAGAATCCTTTAAAATACATCTCCAGCTGTCATTGTTTCAAAGGCAGAAACAAATGCCAATTAAGTGCTAAGTGAGTGTAAATCAATACTGTGATGAGTGGTTTGCTGATAGGTGCTCAGTGCAATATGCTAGCCCAAAGAGAGTCAGTAGAAGACCCAGATAATCTATTTAAGTATCTCTGAAGTCAACACAAAGCCCATAATGTCCCTTTTCTTAATTATTTGTTTGACAGAATGGCAGTGCCTGAGAAGTCCCTAGAAATTAAGGACAAATTTGGAATTAATGTCAACCTACACTTTGAGCCACCTGTAGCAGAAAGAGACGTGAACAGGGCAGGTTTTCAGAACCCAGGGTTAATAACATAAGGATTTGAAAACCTTGCAAGCCAGAGAAAAATGTTGAACGTGAATGTTGCTCCAAATGTTGCACAAACTTGCTGCCTAGCATAAAGATGAAGGAATGCAGTGCAGGCTGGATAATATGGATATACCCATTTCATCACCTTTCATTCTTTTTTTTTTGCTGATGAGGTTGTACACTCAGCAGACAGTTTTGCAATCCCAACTCCAGTAAGTCAGTTGCACTTCTATGGATTTTAGGGTACTCTGTCCAATTTGTTTGATATGGGAGGAACATCTGCAAAAAACCCTCAATGGCAGGAAGGTAGCTATTGATGAGTACATCATTTGAAGAAATTTGCATTTTCTTTAGACAACTGATTTTCCTTGTCCAATACTACAAACCCCAAAGTTAGATGACTTATACAGCTGTGATGATCTCCTATAGATGTAAAACCTGTGCCTATTTTTTCTTTTTTTTTTGAAAACAAAATAATCTATGTCCACAGCAGTACTGTTTCAGGTCGTGATCCCTGAGGATGAATTAGGCTTCTGTTGATATGCTGCTTTGCTTTCTGCTTTGGCTGGGTGCTCTCACTGTTTACCCCACATCAGGTGTGGCATTTGATGGAGCTTTGTGAGCTGATTCAGCACACACTAACCAGGGAGTGCAGTGCAAGGCAGAAATGAGGTGTACTGCTCTCAGAAGTGACCTTAACCATTCGAGCAGTGAGAATTACACCGCCCCCAAGGGAGAAAGAAAAGCTGTGAAAATGAAGAGAGCCAGGAGTGAGGTGCCCTGTGGCAGTGATCTCTTGATTATCTCAATGATCCTGGTGGACTTTGTCCTGAGATATTTTTTTTTTTTTTGGGCAGAGACTGCTGAACATCAATCTGACAGTACCCCATGGCAGCTCTCCTTCTCTTATCAGTATGGGTTACTCACCTTGCTAGTGCAGGCATAGAAAAAAATTGAGACCTAAGTGCCTGGAGTTCCACTGAGCTCTGAGTTTCAGTGTTGCTGTGCATCTGCAGTAATTTGACAGATGAATTATGCAGCAGCAACCAGTGACTTGAACAGTTTGGTGGGAGGTCAGAGCGGTGCCTCTGCAGTTCAGGAGAATGCAGGAGAAGCCATAGCATGAAACAGCTAAACACAACAAGACTGTCTTACTCCAATATGTCATATTGCTGGATGAAAGAGGTTTTTTTTCATGGGTGTTTTAGTTTTCACTACAGACCATATGTGCAAAAAATGCTAATACACATGCAATTAGCATGGGTAGTGCTAATTGCACCTGCTTAGCATTTGCTTTGGTCTAAGTCCAGCCACCCAGGCATTTGAGGCAGTATGTAAACAACATGAGGGTGAAATGTGTTTATTGACCAGAAATGGACTGACAAAGGTGTTCTTCCCTGTGGCAGTAATATACTTGTGACTTTAAAATCTAGTCTTCAGCTGCTGACTAGATACTTGTTCCTTTAGCATGCTTTATTGGTAAAAACAACAGCAAAGCAGAAAAAAAACGCTGCAAGAAGTGGAACCTCAAAATAAATGTGTTTTGACTTTTGCTGTCTGGCTCCTGCAAAAGGCTAGTAAGACCTTTGGTGTGTTACCTCTCACTCCTCCATGAAGGACTCTGACTTCTGTTACCACAGAATGTGAAAATGCCATGGTCTGCTACTGGCAAACTGGGACAAGCAGTTGTTTGTGACAATCCATTACATAGGTTACAGTTTAAATATTTTTATGGAGTTATAAAGTAGAGTGATTGTACCATGAATTTTTTCTGTCAGAACTACTCACGGTATAGGAGCGGGCCAGCAGTCAGATTTGCTTGTTATTCTTAACCCAATGAAAATAGCCTAAGGGGTGCAGACATCACTTATTGTAACTTGGATTGTGGGAAAATTGCAGGCAGAATCTTCACAGCTACAAATCTAAAATCACAGTTACTGAAGTAGTCAGCCACACTCTATCAACCTAGTAGCTCCTATTTCCAGGATAGTTGGCTGGCATGAAGAAAACAGTACATGACATATGCCAGAAGGTTATTCCTGATTGAAAGAAATTACTGATTTTTATTTTGTCACTTTCTTCCCCCAAACGCTGAGGGGGAGAGACAGATGCCTTGTGCTGCAGTACACCCTGTGGTATGGAAATGAAACACTGTCAGGGAAAGTATGAGATGGCATCATTTGGGGAAGTTTTAGCCAGCCTTAATAGACAAACTCCTGTTCAGTTCTGTGTGTGAGTTTGTCATTAACCCAGCGCTGGTCAGGACAGGTCACAGCACTGCTCCCTCTTGATCTGAACTGTGACAGCTGCATTTGCCAGGTGTCTTTTTAGTGCTAGAGGGCCTTAATCACCCTTAATCTAAGGAATGACTAAAACTGCTTTGGTTTGAACACTTTGGTGCTGGGGGTTTTTTGGTTGTGCATTTCTGTCGCATTAATTTTGGGTTAATAACCCCAAAACAACCAAGCAACTGCACAAAGCTCTGTCTTCATTGTCCATGAAATTCCCAACCCACATATGGTTTAAACAGTACTTTTATTATATGGAGGTGGTAAGTGGTCCTTAAAAAAAAAAAAACAAAAAAACAGCTTTTTAATTACTGCTCTGGTAACTTGAATAAGTGCAAATTAATTTCCCAATAAACACAGGTGTGCACTGGGAAACTCAAATCAAGGTGTAGGAAGGAAATTCAAGTGAAATTCAAATAGTCCGTGACATGTTGGGGAATTTTTAAAGCAAAACCGTCATTAAAAGGATGTTCATGTTAGTTTTCACTGTTACTTCACATGTGCTAACTCTATTGCTTGTGGAATGCTGTTTATTTTTGCAGCACAGCAATAATATCTAGTGGCAGTGTTTTTGAAGACTGCTTTCTCCTCCACTTGATTATTTCTAGTGACTTGGTTTTTACAGCATGTTCCTACATACAGCTGTACCACTGCTGTCTGGGGCAGGTGTGCAGGACCAAGACAGGAAAGTCTTTGGCTGTCATCACTGCCCAACAACAACAAAACTGTCTCAGGAGCGTTACACACTTCTGAAGTGTTACGTTAGAATAAATTTTAAAAATTAGTTATAGAACAAATCTGAACTAAAATCTGAGCATGAAGTGATCAGATCGTGAATCTGAGCATGAAGACAGTGATACCACCAGGTTGGAAATGAGGTCACTTCAAATCATTCCAGAAAAGCTGTGGAACACAGTTCTGGGCTAAGCTCCCTAACAGCTCCTGTGACACTCCTTGTGTGGAGTGTCAGGCAAGATTATGCATTTGCCTCCTGTAGACTGAAATCTGCAGATTTCTTTATTAATGCCTGTAATCAGACAGAATCAAAAAAGAGAGGGCTAAGATGGCTTGAGAGCCAGGGTGAAGATAAATAGAGTAAGGGAGTCAAAAATCTGCTCTTCTTGTTTTGTTCAAGTCCTGTGCAATTCAGTTTTAAAGGGAGCACCTAATCATTATGCAAGGCCATGTTTTTAATCACCCACTTTGGTTTTTTTTTTAAGTTCTAAGATTGCTACAGCTGAATTTCTAAAACAGTAAGGGGGAAAGGCTGGAAGGGAAAAAGAGAATCATATTTCAGGGGGTTTTTGACACCTACAAGAACTGCTTTTTAATGATTAACATTAGTTATCAGATCTTTCCCTTTCTGAAATAATATCACAAAGATCTTCTGCTGTTCCCAGCAGTGCCCCACTAATTCAGCTCACTAGCAAAATTAGCAGCAGGAAACAAACCTTTGAAATTTTCCTCATTTATGAATAGCATTGTTCATGTGATAAAGGATATGGGCTCCTGCTGTAATTGTTCCTGTGTTAAGAAGGCAGCAAGTTATTTTCTCTCCATCAGTCTTTAAAAGGAAAAAATCAATGGAAATAAATACACATACAATTAAATAGTGGATTAAACAGCCAACTGAGTGACTAAAAATTTCTTTCACTTTTGAACTCTTAATTTTTTCCTTTCTCTGAGGGATAATATTGCACTGCCATTTCTTCACAAACGCTCAATAATGCTAAAGTGCTTTGAAGTTGCCACTGGAGAAAATAGTACAACAGATGGAGCATGAATAAACTCACAATGCTGTCTCCTTAATCTCAACAAAGGCAATTTTTTCTTGGCAAAAAATATTTAATATTTAATTCCATTTACTTATAGAAGTTTGATTCCAGATGAGAACACAAAAACTGAGGCAGAGCTGTGCATATAACAGCCCAGTGCCTCTATATCCTGGCTTTTTATTAGGAAGATTAAAAAACAAACTTCATATAGCATGTGTTAAAATAGATAAATAGATCTTGTTCAATGCTGATCTGGAGGCCACTGGACCCAAAAGAATCCCTGAGTTAGAATCACAGTAAGGTGCTGTTACTCTTTTTGCTTTGTACTGTGGAAACCAGACCCTGGCCCTCACATTTAGTATGATTTTTCTCATGTGTAACTGTTATCAGTGGTTACAGGTGAAGTTGCAGTTCTGGTATGAAAAGTAATATTTGAACCTCAGGTGTATTTCTGCAATAAATAAAACATCTATGTATTTTTACTACCACTTCCTGAGATTCTTTTTTCTGTTGGTATACAGCTAAAGAAGAGATGTTAAATCTTTCCTTTAGACATATCGTTCTCACAACAATTTTTCTTAAAGTCTTTATCTGAAAGATTAAAACAAGCTAGTTTTGATGTTTTTGTCAATCATCCTGCAGACAAAAAGACTTTGGGACACCCATGTGCTCTTCCTCCTTCAGTTTTTAAAAAGATATTCTAGTTCCTTTAGTTAGGAAAAATATTGTGAAACAAGTTTCTGTGCGTTTTCTATAGGCATTTTTACATTTGTACATCTTCTAGACAGTATAGAATTTCACACAGAAGTGGCAGTTTTGTTCTTTTGCTCTCATGCACTAACTGGTCCTTGATGGTACTCAGAAGTTGCTTACCTTCCCTAAAAAGTGCTGCTGTATTTTCACTGTGGATTTGGTTCCCCCTCCTTGTTGAGGGCTTTATGATGGAGCTGCAGAACACGATCACTACTGCTCTTAAGATGTGAGGAGGGAGATACATGGTGAATCAAGCCTTACAAATCCAGGCAGTAATACTGCTTCTAAAACTTGGGCAGTGGTTCAGAATTTGAAGGGTACGCTCAACCTGACCTCATTAAACTTGCTAGAGGCAAGATGCTGGAAAGCAAACACTCAGAAAATGTAAATCATGAGCACCCTGTACAATCTAAATGAGTTTGGATAAAAAGTCGCAAAGTTTCATAACAGAAATATAATAAATGTAATTTCTACGTAGACAGGATTGGTTAGATATTCCTGTATCTAATCCTAGGAACTGATGAAAAAGATTGTAAGCGTGCAACAAGTCTCTTTTTCAACATACTTTTTGAAGTGACATCAACAGCCAGTCAACTTCTTCACCCCTGTCGCTGTTGCATAGAAATAAAGGAAAACATATTACAAAACAAGTTTTTTGGGTGAACAGTAGCATGTGTTTGGTGTGGTTTTGTGTCCTTTCTGAGGAAAATGTAGTAAAAGTGTGCTTGAAATGGCTTCTTTGCAAGTGATGCAGTTTAGACTAGCAACTAGAATTGTGGTGTCTGCATTGGTTATGTTGCTACAAAACTGAAATCCAGGTCTTTTAAAAGCAGATCTAGAGCAGCACAGACAGAGTACCAGTCCTCTGCAATGAGAAACCCCACGTTTGTGTTTAGCACCCCTCATGGTGCTACATTCTGCCTTAACATAAGCCTTGAGGAGCAGCTACACTAGCACTTCCCACTTTGGACATGGATTGTATAAATCTTTTTCCAGTTACTGAATGTTTTTTAAAAATTTTTTTAATATTTAAACAATGTGTGAATTAGTTGCCTGCTTGAACCATCTTCTCATTTTTCCATACTTCTAGAGAGATTTGACGACCTTTTAAGTCTCTTTTGCTTTGCCTTCTAGATCCAAACACTCCTTTCTTTCTCCATTTTCCAGCAAAATAAAAAGTTACAAAAAGAAACAGAAAAACACCCCAGACTCTCAAGTCACTGCCTTAAATCCACACAAAAAACAAAGGGCAAGAGGAGATGTCCAAGAACGACGTCACAGATTAAAACCTCATCCAGTTAGGATCTGTCTTCAGAATCTGAATGGATGACCTGTCCTATGCAGCCCCAGTGGGTGTGAGACCAATGCCATAAGACATTGACACCAGGACAACGACTTTGGCACAATGCCACTGCTAATAACACATAAAGACATGATGCATGTATTCAGACTGTTATACAGAACAAGAATGTGTGTTAAGAAGGAAAAATGATGCTGCTGGATTAAGCTCTCAAAGGAGAAGAAGGCTTTTAAATAGATTGTTGTGCAAAGAAATAAGTGAAGAAAGGCAGGGCACTGGGAATATTTCCCTGTCTGCTCTGGGGTGCCCTGACCCACAGGGGAACACTGACTTTGACCCTCATCCATGGAGACAGTTTCCTAAACTCCAGAATAGACTGGAATCCACTAGAGTGTGAAGTATATTGTAGAGAGTAGTGTAGGTGTATCATTTAGGTGGGAAACTGAGGTTTTGGGATTTTTAGGATGTAGTGGATGGAAGAAAGATGGAGGGCACAGGGCTCCATCCTGAGTTTCTTCTTCATGCTTCTTCTTCCTCCTTCTCCATGGGTTTGGGTGGCATTTTGTAACTGGGGGGAAAGGTCCATATTGCAGGCTTTTGGGGAACAGGTATTGGGTTAAAAGGGAAAATAATCCAGGTGTCAGCTCTTAATTGGATAGTTTAGCTTTAAAAGACCTCGTACCAAGAGATTGTTGGCCGTTTTTGCGGTGCGCTGAGCCTGGTGTGCGCAGCGTGCAAAACTTTAGATAAGATAACAATAAACAAGAACCGGGAGACTGAAGGATCCAGTGCATCTCTTTTTCCTGACACAAGACCACTCCAGGAGGGTTTCCCCCTGGATGGGCCCAGCCAGAGTCCCAGAAGCCAGGGAATCAGCAACAGGCACCCTGACACTTTCCCAATGAGGCAGGAGACAGAACAAGATGGCAAACAACCACCAGGTGAGATCAGGCAGTTTTATTACAGTGAAATAAAAGAAACAAGTGAGAGTCTGTTCACACATAAGAGAAGAGAAAAGTCAATCTCTACTTACCGTCAGCAGTGATATTTGGACGTTTCCTGGGAAGCAGGGCTTCAGCACACTTAATGGTTCCTCTGGGAGGCAAATTGAAGAATCACGAATGCACCCCACTTTGTTTTGATTTTCTTCTTAAATCTGCTATCACAGAGGTGTTACCATCATCTCTAATTGGCCCAGCCTTGGTCCATGGCATGTTCATCTTCAGAGCCATCAGGAATTGGCTCTGCCAGACATGTGTGACCGTGTTCACAGGGGTCTTAGGATGAGGGAAGAGACGAGGATCTGACTCCATGTTTCAGAAGGCTTGATTTATTATTTTATGATATATATTATATTAAAACCATACTAAAAGAATGGAAGAAAAGTATTTCATCAGAAGGCTAGCTAAGAATAGAAAAAGAAAGAATGATAACAAAGGCTTGTGGCTTGGACTCTCTGTCCGAGCCAGCTCACTGTGACTGGCCATTAATTAGAAACAACCAACATGGGCCAATCACAGATGCACCTGTTGCATTCCACAGCAGCAGATAATCAATGTTTCCATTTTGTTCCTGAGGCCTCTCAGCTTCTCAGGAGGAAAAATCCTAAGGAAAGGATTTTTCATAAAAGATGTCTGTGACAGACATGGTGGAAGCTTCCAGCAGCTTCTCACAGAAGTCACCTTGGTGGCCCCCCTGCAACCAGAAACCAGGCAAAACTAATACAGCAGGTCTCCCACAGGTTCACAGCCTCCTCTAGACATCCTCCTTCTCCAGTTTGGGGCTTTTCCAGAGGCTGCAGGTGGATCTTTGCATCCCCATGGACCTCCATGGGCTGCAGGGGCACAGCTGCTTCCCCATGGCTACACCATGAGCTGCAGAAGAATTCCAGCTCCCGTGCTGGGAGTACCTGCTCCCCATCCTTCTCCACTGACCTTGGTGTCTGCAGAGCTGTTCTTCTCACATGTTCTCACCTCCCTCTCCTTTGGCCTCTATTGCATCTGTAATTTATTTTTTCCACCATCTTAAATCTCTTCTCAAAGAGATGTTGCCACCATTTCTAATTGGCCCAGCCTCGACCAGCAGCACATCCATCTTCAGAGCCACCAGGAGAGAAAGCTTCCAGCAGTTTGTCACAAAAATCCCCTTACAGCCCCCCTGCTACCAAAACTTGGCAATGTAAACTCAATACAACCGTTCTATTGTGTTTCACTAATTCAACAGAAATTCAGTGCATGTTTTTTTGCACACACCTTCTTGGTAAGTCTTCAAAATTCAATTAAGTACAGTGTACTCCTGCTGTGCCAAGATAAGAATATCAGAAATTTTACGAACATGAAAATGTTATCTACATGGCAGGCTTCTTTTTTTGTTGTTGTTGCTGATCCCAATCCATTTTTCAGCTTTCTTATTATTCCTTCAATCATTCCCTCCAGAAATACATCTAGATTACTCTTGAACTAATTTATATGCTTGGCAGCCACTGCCCTCCTCTATAGTATGTGTCTGCAGTAAACAGTTTTGTTTTCACCAAATATGTGACTTTCAGCTTTTCTACAGGGATTGTTACCAGATTAATGTCAGAGATTTTCTTTAAAGTGTAATCAGAAATCTAAATTAATTTTGCTATTTTCCATTGTCTCTTACATATCTGAAATGTATTGGGTATTTCAAAATTCGTCTCTGCAAAGAGAAAGTGTCTTTATCCTGGTGATAAAATAAAGAATTTAAAGGGATCTTGTCAGATATTTGAAATATGAACACAGACTTAGATACCTCCCCCTGAAGGGAAACTAGACATGTATCTGCATTGCAACAGCAGGGTGAAAATAATTTAAACGAGCAAGTTAAGCAAGTTTGCATGCCTGAACTTGTTGACATTCCCTTTTTTGTTGTTTTTGTGAGTTGTTCATTTCGCTTTGCTTTGTTTTAGTAGTGTTAGCAGGTGCTTACAAGTGACTTCCATGTCAAACATAAAATCAAGACAGCATTTTCAAGGAATGTTTGTTTTGTTAGGGACTCTTTTATTGGTTTTGTTTATTTATTTATTTTTTTTTATCCCCAGAGAGACCATCTTTCACCTTTAATTCTCTTTATCAAAGCTTATATCAAAATGAGAACATTCCCTGGATTAGAAGCTCCTACAGAAAGCCAGAGTTTGACTTTGTGTCTTAAGTTGACTCTAACAGAGATATTTATGATGTTCTCATCATGACTACAAAGCATATTGAATGTTGCTTAATAATTCCCCTTTTTTTAAAGGTAATCTTTGTGATGATCATAACTTCATCTCACTGTAGGTTCTTTGAGAATCTCCCTGTATGAAATGTCTCCCAAGAAAGGGAAATGAGGACAAATATTTCAAGTCACCAGTGTTATTGAGGCATTTCCAAAGATTTTGGGGAAAAAATAGAAGTCAGAAATTTAGATATTTAGGAGACTCAATATTTTTAATGGAAATTTAATTGTTCTATGTGCCAAAACTCTTTAGAAAGAAACTTCAGAATCCAATGTATTTCGAGTTACTTGGAGATTTTGTTTATGGCCTGTTTATACTACATTAAAGGTCAAAGTGCTTTAGTTGCAAAACAAAATAAAAATAAATCTATATGAAAATATAGTAAATTTGAGTTGTAGACTCAGTCCTTTGTGTCTTACACAATGATAGTTACAATTTACTTTTTGTGGAATGAAAAAAAATGGATAATTTGTATTCATGATGCCCTCTGCCCCATACAGGAATTTTGTTCAGGTTTTTTTCAAGCATGTTCACATTGCTTAATTTTCCCTCCAGACAGACAGAAAATGTTAATCTTGAAATATTAATTTGTAATGAGATAATTTCCCGAAGTTTTCCTTGGAAGACAGTGGCTGCCAAGCGTGTAAGGTTCCCCAGCAGTAATCTAGATGTATTTTCGGAAGGAATGGTTTTTATATTTTACAACATAATCAAGAAATGAAACGTCTAAGTATTTTGTATTTCATTTAGATTCTGAGTGTTAGAAGGTGGTTTTGTATCAAACTAAATGCCAATATATCTTTGTTGATATGGAAGAATTTTTAAATAATGTTCTAACTAAGCACTTTTTATAGAGCAAGAACTGAAAATTTCCCATTAGACATTCTCATAGTATTGATTTCAAAATGTTTGTGACTCGACTGTTTCACATTGTGACTTTAAATTATGATCTTATGACTATGTGCAGTTTACATCAATAAAATAGATTTGCTTCCACCTTTGATTGTAAATGTTCCTTTGGGAAATAATTTTTTTCCCTGTATTGGATTTTATCAAGTCTTCTGTGAACTGAGTATAGAATAGCCCTATGGAGTATTTAAATTGTCAAAGGTCCTTGAAATGGCAAAACAAAAATCAGGAAGCCAGAGCTGGGTAAATTCTGGAAATAATACTGGCAATTAAACATGGCTTACTTTAAAAGAATCAGTTTTAATCAGGTTAATTTGAATCATTACTTTGTGGTTATAGATTGCACTAAAATTTTCAAGAAGATTAATACTAACATGAAATCCTTATTTTTAACCTTTATAATTCAATTTTTGCAGAGTTTTTAGATTACTTAAGCACTTTACTATAGCATGATAAATGCTTTTTCTGCGCTGCAATTACATGCCTAAATATAAATTTGGAGAAAATAAACTGGTCTTTTGCTTTCACTCATTGTTGAAATATTCTTAAATAATAGAGACTTTTTTTAGACCAGCATTTTCCATGGATTTTGAAATAGAAATTGTAAGGGGGCAAACAGAATACTGTGTCAAGGTGTTCATAATAATAACGTTCTTGGCATTGAGTATACTTACAGGAGAAAAGTTTTGATATTGGGAAACATTTGAGTTTCTTTTAATAGTCCTTAAAAGCCATTTATTTCATCCTTTTTTTTAACTCTGAGAATTGTTCTTTAAATAACTGTTATTAAATTTTAGCATCTCCTTTATTTTAAAACATTGCTCTATGCAACTTAAGAAAACACTGAGTTATTGAAAACATTTTTCTGAGTACCTATAGGGGACTCACTAACAGGCAATTAGTTGCTAAAGGATTCTAATCTCTGACTGTGCTTTATTTCAGTCAAATTAAAAAAAAAAGAAAAAAACAGAGAGAAGAGCCTGAGGACAAGGACTTATTCAAATATGGAAGATGCAAGAGGAAAGGAGGATTCTTTCTGTAAAAAAAAAAAAAAAAAGAAAAGAAAGTGCAAACAAATCAAGGAAAAAACACCCACAAAGAAATCTGCAAAAAGCTCCAATCAAATGGAAATTAATCATCCCCAAAAAAACCAAAATCAAACCATAAAATCCCTGAAAACAGCCCCCATCCTTATTTCGTTATTTCCTTTTTTCATTGCTTTTTGAAAGATTATAAAGCAGTAAGTGATACAAAAATTTATCTTGTACCTTAAGATTCAGATTAGATGCCTCAAATTCCTAAGGGCAGTTTTCTGATGAACTTCTGGTGATGAGTCATGGCTTTTTCTCATGAGAAAGAAGAGAAGAAAAAAACCCCAAAACACACGAGCTGTAATTCTTTAGAGAGAGAAATAATTTATTTTGAACTGCAGTTTTCATTAACCACAGTCCTTTGATGGATAAAATGTCAGCATATTAAGAGAAGCATGGGGATTTGTTACAAAGTTGCATTCAAGATAAGAATATTTGATAAACACAGGGCACTCTTCTGTTTCAAATCTGTTCTTCCTGCCCTTCTTTAGGGATAAATCCAGTGTTGAATAAACAACCCTGCTTGGCTTTATAATGGAAATACATTATGTGTCTTTCAATATGGAAGTGTAATTACCCATTTATTTGACCATTTTAGCTGCCTTCCATGCCTAAGCTTAACTTTGAATATTAAATCATGATTTGAATGCAAAGTTCAGCTGTCAGTTTTAAGCGTTTCTTCTAATGAATGACTGAAGAGGGTCAGAGGTTCCCAGATCCTAATCCACAGAAATGAAGAGTAAATGAAGTTCTTGATGAGACCATGAAGTATGAATTATGTTTTCTTTTTTTTTTTCTTTTCAGTAGGTCATTGCAGTACTCTAAAATTCCACCGCATCTCATATTACCCTTGAGTTTACTTAAAAACAGATCTTGATGCTAAACAGAGCACAACTGCTGAAAATAATTTATGGAGGGATTTGAGTTCGTTTGTCTTCCTCCTACATTTTGTCCTAATTAAAAGTAATTTTACTATCACTAAAAGCCTGCACATAAGCCTTATGTATCATTCTTGCAACCTATTTAGTACCTCAAATCTAGAGGTTTCTTGCATTGATTGTTTTTCTGCTTCTTATTTTTTCTTTTTTTTTTTTAATTTATTTAATGATCATGTCTAGAATGAATAGGTCAGAAAATATGTATATATCTCAGATAAGTTTTTTGGTTTTTCTCTTGATGCATTCTATTTAAAAAGACTTAAGTCCTATAAATTGGAAACAAATAATATATTTCAAATTTCAGTAACTCAATAGAAATTATTTTTATACCCATACAGAGCTGTATGGGTATAAAAATTTAAATGTTATTCAGGTGATAATTAGCAAAAGTATTTTGGGTTTTTCTTTAAAATACACCCCCCTGAAAAAACTTATGAGCAAAGTTTAAAATCTGTGTTTCATGTCTGCACGTAATTGCACAATAATTCCTCATTTCTATTTAAGATAAGGGGCTTAAATTGTGAATGTTGAGGAAAAACAACCTGAAAACAGAGACTTTTTTAAAATACATTCTCTAGAAAGAGTCAGCACTTTTGCTGCACCATAAATTCCACGAGTCTGACTCTACAAGTAGTGCTGGAAGTGCTACCTTTGTTTTTTCTTCATTTCCCCAGTTGCAGTCCACAAGTATAAGTATTTACAGAGTGATATCACCAAAAAATGCAGCTACATTGTCATGTCACTGGGATGTGTGCTCAGTCAGGAAAATCTTGTATACTTTGGATCCATTGCTCTTTATTTGTTTCCACATAAAACCAAGCAGTCTCGTGCCTCAGTACAATTTTCTTTCAGCTGTCAGTTGCAAATGACTTCTTAATTCTGCATCTGAATATACAATCAATTATGATTTCAGATTTTCAGTGATAGCTTTGTATCTAGTAGTTGGAATCAGTACAGATATGTAATAATTGTTATAAGTCATAGAAAAAAACCCCACAAATTTGAAGATATCAGTAATTTCAGATACCTTTTAAAGACATCCAATCTTTCTAAATTTGGTAAAAACTACTTCCTGTTGTTATAAAAATTGATTAAAGAAACAAGTATTCTGCATGAATTAAATCCACCTTTGAAATGAAAGAGGAGAAAGCAGAAGGAGTAGCTACATTGTTTTATCAGGTTTGTCTGAAGCAAAAGATGAACCCAGAGCAGAAAAGGCAAAACCTAAGCATGAACGAGACAGCCACAAGGCATCCAGCAGCCAAGAAATGGCTGAGCAGGAAAGAAAAAAGCCATTTAAACAAATATTCAATAGAAGTTTTAAGTACTTGATTTAGTTTTTCGTCTTGCTCTTTGCTTTTCTTTGCAAATTTCTGTTTTGCCCTATTGCAAGCCTGCTGTTCTGATGCTGGGGCAATGAAAGAGAAGAGGTAAGATTATTTCACAATATTACATAGCTTTAATGCTATGGGTTCAGTGACTCCAGACTAGAACTCTGATTGCAGTTTTTCAAACACTGCTCAAACACGGATTTTAAAATACATATAAAAATACTACTTGCTTGTCCAAAAAAAGTGCTGTAGGCATTTTTGCAGATTTTAAGAATCCTCCAGAGTCACTTACTAATAACAAAAAATTTCTCTTCAAATCAAATGAACTTGCCATCAATAGCAGCAAAGTCACACAGGAAAAAAATCTTTTCACTTTCAATTGTTACAGGCAAAACCTAGGATGATACAGTAGTTCTCACTGACTGAAAGTTTACTTTTCTTCTACTTTTTTTTTCATTTTAGCTGTAGAAATACAGCTCATTATTTTTGTACCTCTGTTTTTTTAGTCAAATGTGTTGAAATAGCCTTACAAACACAGGCCATGATGTAAAATTTTAATTTGTCTAATAAGCATTTTGGAGTCTAATTAAAAGTCCATAGTAGGAAACACTCTTTACTCCTCCACCTGTCCATAACTTACTTGTTTATGTTAGTTCAACACATTTTGGATATGAATACTTGTTAACAATTTTTAAAACTGTTTAAAAGTAGTCATTCTCACACTGCACACAAACAAGGGGATGGGGATAAAAAACTTTCCCAAATTTCTTCTATACACAGAAATCCCTTGCAACGAATCACTGAATAAATGGAAGCAATCTTTCAAACATTGCCTTCTTGTTTTCTAATATGTATTCACAAATTACTTTCTTCAAAAGACCAAATGGGTGATAAAACAATTGCCTGTGCAGCAAAGGCCTAGATGACAAATGCTGGACAAATGTGGCATGTTTGATTCAAGTTTTGCATTATGTTTGATTTAGATACATCAGATTATTTTTTGAATTTATCTTATAATGTCTGCCCATTTTAAAAATATTTTAGTTTGTTTTATTTTATTTATTTAATTTTATTTTATTTTGTTTATGAACTCTATGAACTGTTGAGGATGGACAGAATTGTTGTGCTGTGAACATGCAATAGATGCACAAAGACTGGCCAGCTACTTCCACAGTAAATCACTTTTAGTTGAAACACACAATTTCATTAAAGTCAGGATTTATGGCCATTCTTTTAAAGGGAAAAAAAATAATGCCATGAAACCTTCTCAGATTAATAAAAAAAATAAGAAT
>NW_005054624.1:87263-97965 GCF_000277835.1 Geospiza fortis
GCTGGTGCAGTAACTGCCCTGAAGTGGGGTTAGCTACAGTCCACACAAATTACCTCATTTCTATCCTCACGCCTCTAATGGAAATTCAGGTGTGGAAATGTATTCATACATTGAGGTTGTTCATGAGAAAATGACATAAGATCCGTATTCTGTCCTGTTGAAAAGAGTGAAGAGATCAAAGCTGTTAATTATTGTTGATAAACATTATTCCTGTGTATCTCCTGGAGCTGCAAACACAAGTCTATTGCCTATAAAAATGTCCTCAATTCTTTCTACTTCCATTTTTAATGCTATTAGGAGAATGCTTTTAGGAGGACCAGGAATTAAATGAATAATAATTATTTTATTAACAAGGGAGTTGAAAGTTTGTTTATAATTTGGCAAATGCTACCTTGCATAAAAAATACAAATTCAATGCGCTACAAAATCCTCACAACCCAAGAAAAATCCCTCCAAATAGACAAAAAAACCCAAAATCAAATTAAAACAATGCAATACGCTGTGTGCTTTTCATGCCTTTCTAGACATGCATTTCTAGACATAAGAAAGATTGGGTTTTCCCTTCCAGCAGTTTTTTAATTAGCCTCAGAAAATTCTGTAAAATCAAGTGGAAAATAGAGCCTATATACAATTTCTCTGAAATAATCCTAATTGCTTATTTGCAAAACATAATTGTATCCCAAAAGA
The DNA here is from genome assembly GCF_000277835.1 of Geospiza fortis. Taxonomy (NCBI): domain Eukaryota; kingdom Metazoa; phylum Chordata; class Aves; order Passeriformes; family Thraupidae; genus Geospiza; species Geospiza fortis. Next base: position 87,951 of record NW_005054624.1, read on the forward strand.
CCTAAAACTTTCCGTGTCCTCCCACATAAGGGAACATTGTTGGCTTTAATTAACAATGCTTTTCTTGTCTTGATGAGAAATTATGAGAACGATGAAAAAGGGTTGCTAGTTAGTGATGGATTTTTTTTTAGTTCTCTACAGCAATTTTTTTTAGTTTTGTTTCAAGATTTTGACATGAAATCCAATTTGTTAATCTATGCAGGTCCTTCGTATGCAGAGTTGAGCATTTAAATTCTCAACTCTTTTGGATCTGTTTATAAATTTAATTACGTATTTTATACTTCACCTACGTTAAATATTGACCAATAGTATAAAATAAACATTTCTCCCACAGAACAACACAATGTGTAGCAGAAATATTTTGTTTGCAAATTTATGAAATTACTGAAGAAACCTATTGGAAAACTGCCTCTCTTAGGCATGATAAGTTTCTTACTATAGCAGGTTTTACCTTTTATGATTTTTTTTCTTTAATTCACCTGAGCCTTTGAAGCTGCAATGCTTTTCCCCCATTAGGTTATCTGGCAATATAATTAGGTGCTCAAAACAAATAAGATAAAATTACACCTGCTTTTTCAGACTATTTAAAAACAGATAAACTGTTTCATTGAGTAAATCAACGGTGCTGCAATCTCTTTAGCTAACACGTTACAGATTTGGCATTAAAATGGCAGGTTAAGCAGGGTCATTTTTAGATTTCACTCTTTTCTAATGCTTTGCCTGAAAGATCAGAAACTTACTGGGAGAGGAGAAATTATATCAGGCTGCCTTATTCTCCGTTTTAATGATATTTGAAGGTCCTACTGTTTCAGATGAAACGCTTGTCAAAGAAGTTTGCTGCTGTTTGAGATGTTTCAGAAGTTTTTCTTGTGCCATTGATAGAAGTCTGGTTCTGCAAAGCCCAGGTAATAAACATTTTAAAATATTTAAAATATTGATGCTTCTCGTTGATATTAGCAATCATAGATGGTTTGTACTTGGGGCGTAGCATTTCAAGATTTTACATGAAAAATGGGTTTTATCCTTGGTAGCAGTGATTAGTCTTTCAGGTTTTTTAAGGGACAAAAAATTTTTTAAGGGACAAAAAATTCTTAAAAGAATATCATATAACTCACCACTCAGCCCTCAAAAACTGCAGCCTGTATTCATGCATAAGGGAAGAAAGCTAGGTCCTTGCCTTTAATAGGAGACTTTTAATTTTAAACTCATTTAAAACATGGTATGGGTTTCTTTCCATTTTGTTTTGTCCAATGAAGTGTTTGAAATTGTTACCTGTACTTTGAAAAGTAGCGTCATAATTCTAAGTGATTTTCTTCTTGGAAAGTGAATTTGTAACATCAGGCCCCCTTTATTTGTTGTGAAAATAAATGGTGTTGTTAAAATGTAGAAACTTAACTTTATGTCAATTTAAATGCCGATCTAACATTTTTATGCCAAATATTGAAGATATTTTTACCTTGGGATATAAAAGTTTCTGTGTGTAGCTTTTTGGTGGTGTTTTTTATTCCTTTTTTAAAAATTTCTTTTTTCAATTTTGTGTTTTACTATCTCTTCTCTATGTAAATTTCTTTGCCTTTATTCTTTAGAAGAGCTTTTAGATCAAAGAGCTAATGACTTTTGCTCACAAGGCTGTAAGTCTGCATTATTTTGCTATTCAGCACTGCTTTGATGTCAAAGCCTCTCTTACCATTCCACATCAATGACAGATATAGAAGAGGATGAGAAGAGGTTATTTTTCACTAACCCAAAACATGTTGCAAAATATAAAAATGTTTTTTTTTTTCTAAAAACTTCCAGAATGAAGCTCTCAAAGAATGAACTCCTTTGCTCAGTCAGGAGTAAGTGATGTTTCTGACCAATAGTAAAATCTTAGTGACTTTTGTGAATGGCCATAAGACCTGATATTAAGAGACTACTGTTTGGACTTGAAATAAACTCTCTCTTGTGCCACATTAAGGCTTCAACCAGCTAGAATAAGCTAAGCACATTCTGCTAACCTTGAATAACAGTTGTGGTGGCACTATTTTTAAGATGGGACTGCTTCTTGCCAACATATGGATCTTTGAACTTGATTCCTTTCAGGTTCGATTGGTGGTATTTATTTTATTTTTATTAAAAACTGAAAGCAGTATAACAAACCTAAGAAAAAAGCAAACCAAAACCAAAACTAAACCTTCCCCTCCTCAGCCTACCAGAAAACCCAAACATCTTAAACCACCACAAAATTGATCTTCTGTATGAGAGGTACTAATTTAAGGAAATTTTTATGCATGCTAGAAGCCTGCTAAAAGCTGTCTTCACTTCAATGCACAACTAACAAGACTTCTTAAATTTAATAAAAATATTTCTTCAATATGGTGTATCTGTAACTCAATTTCCATGACTATGAAATGGTTTGGATTTTTTGTGCAAGTTGTGGCATTTCTACTGAAATTTGTTGTGTAGAATCAGCTCACATCAAGGAGAGATAGCTGCAAGAATTATTGTTTTATATAAATTTAATTATAGCCTACATTTTGTGAAGGGTATATGCTTGAATAGTAGGTTGAGTTGTTGAGTATCTCACAAATATTGCATTTCCCCAGTCACAGAAATAAGAATGCCTGTGCATGTTTTATACAGCAGTTCAAGCTCTGAAAATAATGTTGTGCTTTCCTTGCATGCCATTTAGGTATAGTCAAAACTTAAAACCTTGGAGGTCTGTAGGAAAAGGAATACCAGAGTCGAAAATGAATGAAGAATTACAAAATAAAAAAGAAGTTGAAGATAAATTCACCTGTGACATACCATTTCTAGTACATATGCATAAACATTACTGTATGGTTATTAATTACATGATAATGTAATGCTACACTGATATAAATATATATTTGAAAATAATAAATCAAAGGTCTTTATTTATATAACAACAATTTGGCCTAGAGTCCAATCAGATTAAAAGATCCATTATTACTTCTCTATCCTTTTTCTGTTATTCACTGTGTCCCATCGATTTTGATTTTGAAAGCTGCTGAGCTGCCTGAAATCAGTCTCACAAAACAATTCTTTTTAAGTGTGGCAATAACCACGATGCTACCCTTAAGTCCGTGATTATTTCCTCTAGAATTCACAGAAATCTCTGCTCCTTTACTTTGCAAGGCTGCTCATAACCTCTGACTATTAAAAATCTTGAGAAACTTATCCTCTTAATGTACATCCAGTCTCTGGGAATTCAGTGGAAACACTCCCATTACAAATGCTCCCAAAAGGTCACCCTGTAAGATTGACTTTGGACATGAAAAAAATTCAGAAGTTTCAGCTCTTCAGCTCTGTTAAGAAAATCTAGGCTTTCTCTGCAACTTGAACAAGCGTTTTTGAAGCAGAAGGGAGAGCGTGTAGTGACAGGAGAAAAAGGAATCTCTTTGAACTCAAAGTATGTTTAGATCAGATATTAGGAAGAAATTTACCATGAGGGTGGTGAGGCACTGGCTCAGGTTGCCCAGAGCAGCTGTGAATGCCTCATCCCTGGATGTGTTCAGGGTTGGCTTGGATGAAACTTTAAGCAACCTGGGGGGTTGGAGCCCTTAAAGGATATTTAAGGTCCCTTCTATCCCAAACCATTCTATTATTTTATGATTCTATACTAAATTGTTGAAACACGATTCACATCTGACTTTGTGGATTAAAGAAAACGGTCTTAGCGTTAGTTGTAGTACACACAGACACAAGAAACATGTTTACCTTTTATATTAAATGTGAGTTTTATATCAAATGTGACACTCTTATTTGGGATAACTTCCCACGTGTAGATATTGATTCTGCCGACAGTGAAATTTCTTCAAATCTTATGAATCACTTTTGACACTTTTAAACAGGCATAAAATTGTGTTACATTTCTTAAATGTTAAACATCAATTAGTTCCATGTACTCAGTCCCCCTGAAGTAATTATACCTGTTTAAAAAAAAACAAAACAACTTGCACAACAGTCAAGGGCTGTGCATGCTTTACAGTCCAGAGAATAATTGTTTTGCATGGTGGTGTCAGGAAATGTTAAGTGGTTCTGAGTTGACTGTGCATGATGTTGTCATTCTTTTTTTTTTTAAGTACTTCTATGGAGGGCAAGGAAAAAAAACAAATTATATGCACACAAGGACAAAAAGAATCTTGGCAGTTCTGGCCTCAGTAGTTAAAAATAAATCAATAAACACTGTTTTCTATGAATATTATTGTGAGACACTCACGTTTACTGGGCTGGGTTTGCATGGTAAGTTTTAGGTAGCAGAAGGGCCTACATGGGGGCTTCTGTGAGAAGCTGCCAGAAGTTTCCTTCAAATCTGATGGAGCCAGTGCTCTCCAGCTCCAATATGGATCCAACACTGTTAGATTTGATCTATCATCTCATATATTTGGGATTTGTATATCTATCTGGGATTTATTACTTGTTTCATGCCTTGCCTCTGGTTTATACACTCATAAATGAGATGCTGTGCTCTTGTGTACTCTTCCATTCCCCATCCTTATGGTTAAAATATTCAGATATTTTAGGGGTCAGAAGTGGGAAAATCCACAGTGAGGTAATGAAGTAAAATATAATAGGAGTTGCAAAAAAAAATAATAATGTCTGGGTTGCTTGAATACTGTTCCAACTTTTAAGCCATCCTTAATGATGTTATTCCCTTCCCAGTGGTACTAATTGAAGATAAAACGGTGTAACTTTTGTGGGCAGTAGTCTCAATTTCCATATCTCAACAGTCTCAGAAAGCTCAAGGATTAACTTTTGGTATGACAATTTATGAAACCAATTAAATTATACGCTAATGATTTTTACCTTCCCCGACCCTTAATTCTATATTAACAGTACCTATTTATTTCCCTTTCTTTATTTCCATTTCTTACCTACTTCAGGGATCCATCTAATAATTTATTAGAAAGACTCTTCCTTCAGATGTCATAATACCACCTATGGTAACTGCTGTGCCAATATTTCACTACAGATTATAATGTTGTACTTCAGCATTGAATGCCTTTGAATTTTCAGCATTTTAATGAGGATGATTGGAGAGTCTTATCTTTCAGTGTCTTAGGAAAAGTAACAAGTTCCAAAAGAAAGCTGGGGAATCTCAGGTGCAATGAGGTATTGTAGCACATTCATTAGAGTGTAGCTCCAGAAAATCTCCAGCTAGCTCACTATTACTGGCACTGTCGCTTTTTCACAACAGATCCATCTATTTATTTGAATAACAAGAGCTTAGCGTTATAATAATAAACCAAAATTATAAAAAAAACCCAATATAGATGGAATTTTAGAAGTAATATAATTATTTTCTTCAGGGACACAAACCAACATTTATTGAAAGCTGGAATAAAATTTGCCCTGGGGAGAAGTTATCTCATAACTGCCTATTGCTTTTCTTCACCTTATATTGCTGCACACTTCTAAAGTGGTGAGCCCAAGGTGCCTGGTGTGTGCTAATATCCCCAGATTGTTGCCCAAGGCAGCCTTTAGACTCTCTCCCATTATTGCTATGTCACAAAAGACAGCCAGTGATCAGGCTGGTTTATGAGTATGGAAATGACCAGTGCAATAAGTAGAAGTTAAGTGCAAAATAAGCCATTTTTTTTTTTTTAAGAAGGAATAATGAGAATGACTGTAGGGAAAAGAATGAATGAAGAGGGAAAAGAATGAATTAAGGTCTAGATCCACTGCCGAAGTCAAAACACTGCTCTAAGGAGAGAGTCAACTTTTTTTCCTTTTGAAAATGTGGAGGGAACCATGTTCATCTTTGTTACAAAGTGTTAAGAGAGTTTTCCTTAGATGAACATTGCCCTTAATATTATTTTATTTTTCGTAAGCTTCTTGTCCTATCAGATGCAATAAATTAATCTTATGTTTCCCCTCATGGCTTCGTAGCATTAAGCCTCTAATTTTTGTATATAGTTAATCCTCTGCAAATTGAATTTTTTTATCATTGCTCCTAGTATGGAGTTTCTTGCCCAGTGGGGAATTGTGTGTGGGCAGGTAAGTACACTGAGAAAGGGCTTTTTTGTCATTGAGTGGCTTTTCATCACTAATTTTTCCTTGTATAATGATATGCTTCTCTGTGATTTTAATTTGAATACTCTCAGAGGCAGAAAGTCTCTTTATTGAATATCATTTCATGGTGTTTTGTGTAAGAAATAGTAATTAAAAATTATCTGCTGTCAAATTTGGGTACAAATTGAATACTAATGGAAACCCTATTTTCCTTTGTGATTTTTTTCTTCATTTTCCTTATTCACACTTCTTTCATCCTCTGTAGGTCTTGAACATAACTCTGAGTATTCATTACCTTAGCAGACAAAATCACCCAAATAAAAAAGAAATCTCATATGATTTCTGCAACCTTTGAGTGTCTGACTGGTACTCCATTACTTCATCATAAAAAATTAAAATTCTGACTTTTTTTCAACTTATTAGAAAATGATGTTAATGCATTTAATAGCTGTGAGTATGGATAAACATCACATCATTTTGGAGTAGTCAGCCTGGTGATGCTGAGGGAAATCCTGAAAGATGTGCTAGTGGTGTTGGAAAGGCTGAAAGATTCAATATGAATAGGATGCAAAAACTATAATAGATCTGTTTACTAGTTGATTAAAAACTGCAAATAATAATGGTTTTGCTTTGTCTTAGTAAGAATATGAATAGAAATAATTATGGAATTATTGACAGTGCAAGCATGTTTACATGTCTGAAAGGCATCCAGTACATTTTACAATACATGAAATAGAATGTTAGAAAATATTTTTGAAGATTATTTATTCTGCAGACCCATCTGACTGTGTAGAGGTTGGTCTTTTGTAATTATATACATTTTAATTTTTATGAAAATGTGTTCTGTCAATTCTTTAGGGTAAAATACTTTTTTGCAAGAACTTATGGCCCATGTAGTACTTAACAAGATGATAAAGGACTTAAGGACTTTTTTTTTTCCCTTGGGTTGTTAACATAAAAACTTCGAAGAAAACTTTACAAAAATTGGAAGGAAAAGTTCTTGTTATTATTTTCATGAGATACATGTGTAAAATATTCATGTTGTATCAAATTGTCTTTCTATCCTATATTTTTGTTCACATTGCAATAAAGTTCTCATAGTATTATTTTACTGTCTATTTTTGTGTTCAGATGTGGCTGTGCCTTAACAAATGTTTGTTGTGTTGCTGTTATAGAAAGAATGTAATTATAAAAGGAACATTACTGTGCCATCCATGGCATAGACGCTATCAAAGACATTATTTTTGTCCTTGAGGATTTTATCACTCAGCAAGTATTTATTTGTATGTATTGCAAAAAAACAGAAACAACCACCTAGGTCATCATGTTCACAATCCTGCAAAAAACTACATTTAAAAAAATTAAATATCTGCAAGAACTCTTTTCTTGGACCTTCCACAAAGGTGATTCTCTTTTATTGCAGTAATTGTAATTTTTTTTCAATGATGCAATGTCTTTAACAGTTCTTAAAAATGCTCCATGTTTTTCATTATAGTAGAGGACATCGTATTGTATTGGAAAAAATGTTAGTGACTTGTTCAGGGACAAGAGAAACACAATGGAATCACTGAAAGCTATTGCCTCTCTGGCCTTCTTGGTAATTAAACTCCAGTTTTGATTTAAAAAAAATAAAATGATTTGATAAATGTAATTCTATTAGAATTTAAAGTTTGAGAAACTGATGTATAAATGATTAGACTTGCTATGAGTAATGTATTTTTGCAGATGGCTAATTCAAAGAACAAATGGAAAAGAACAATGGAATTACAGATCTGACTATGTCTTTTCAGTTTTAAAAAGCTTTATTTCTCTAATTCCATAGACATGAATGAAGAAATCAGGGCCTTCTAGAACAAGCAGTAAATGAGGGGTGTAGTAAAAATTTGGTTTTTACTGCTAAAGAGTTTTAATAGCTTCCTCTCTCTTACAGTAACCATCAAGGGAAATCTATCATCATGAAGTGTTTGGATTTATTTTTTATTTATACACATACACAAATTCTTACTCTCTATTGTAAACTGGAATAAATGCAAGAATTAAATAAATTTATTTTTAGTTAATATATAGAAAGAATACTTGCAAAAAAATGAATTTTTTTCCACTGTTCCTGGTTTTCTGTACCTAAAATCTTCACATCCTTTGTTTGGGCTGCAGAGGGAAATTCAGAGCAATCCAATAGTACAAAAGTGTATAAAATATTTTTAGTGTTGGGAATTCTGACAAACTCAAAAAGTAACTGGGCAGGTTTTGTTTGAAATACTCTTTCCAGAATATCAAAAAAGTAACATATATCATCATTCTTTCTAAGCAATGCGTCAATGTAAGTGCATTCTTGGTGGTGCAGGTATTCTGTGAAACCCGCAGACTGAAGTTTCATTGATTTTCTTGTTTCACAAAAAACCTTTCATAACACGGTAAATTAATTCCTAAGTGGTCTTTTCCTGCTCATTATTGCACTTGGACTCATGAAAAGCCTCTATGATGGGATAAATTCTGCTTCTACAGTGCTATAGAGACTTGTTTGATCTGCTTTAGAACACCAGGAAAATGATACAGGAATCCCTCAGTTGGGTTTTGTAGGCTGGGGTAGTGCTGTTAGTAACATGGCCAATGTTATTTATCCCAAGCCTTCCAAACCCTGCTAAATGTGCCCTGCAATATCAGAAACAAAGGCTGTAGAAAAATATTGGTAGTTTACTACCTTTTTCATGTCTTATTCCTGCAGTCTTTCATGAACACATGGATATTTGCCATGATTGCATTTCTTTTATGTTTGAGTACTCACATAAAGTTCTGCATGTGAATGATCTTTTTTATGATGTTGTTGAGTTTCTTTCTTATAATTTGTATAAAGATCATTAAAATCAGTGGAAATGCTATGTCCAAAGATATCTAGAGTAAATCCTTGCTTTTTATGGCTGTTTCAGAATAGCCACTTCTAAATAATAAAGTTATCTACAGTTGCTGTAGATTATTGAAATTATTGCATCAATAAAAGTCTGTTTACTGTATTTTATGACTCAGATATTTATGTTTTTGAGAGCAGAAGAACAGAAACCTGTTTCAAGCATTATCATTAGTGGTAGGAGGCTGAAAATTTTCTTGGATTGAGTAACAAAGTTAATCTGTGAAATGTCCCATAGACATCAAAAAGTGAAATTGTTATTGGAGGTATCAAAACTGATACAGTGCTGAACAGGGCGCTGGCAACTCTGAGCAAACGAGGAAGAAAAGGGAGGAAATGGGAAAGGGGATGAAAACTATTCAGTTTGTACTGTTGAAATAGGAAAAGAATGTGAGAACAAAGCTGTGAAATGGAATTTGACAACATGTGGCTTGAAGAGTGTAGATTTGTTTCAGAAATGGTGATACATTATTAATGACAGAATAAGTGTCAGAATAGAAGGATAGATGTGAAAGAATACTGTCAATCTGATATGCAGGGCCTGGGATATTCTAAACAAAGATGTTAAATAGAGAATTCTGTGAGAGAATAAAAAAACTATCTCTACTGAAATACTTGCAGTTGTATTCCAGAAAAATTTGGAGGTAACTAAATGCATATAGCTCCATCAGTTTTTCATTTGAATGAAATGGGGTAGCTGGGAAGAGGAATGCTGTGCCCCTCCTGCTTTTTACTGCCTTCAGGGCACATCTTTCAGTTCCAGGTTTCTGGCAGTCTGCTGTTAACAAGCCCCCTTCAAATATGTCTTCCTCATAGATTCCAGAAACTCAAAGATTTTCATGACAATTTCCTGTCAAACTAAGTTTTTTTTTGGCTTAACTAACAGATAGTATGGTGGTGGGAAAAAAAAAACCTGCCACAAACCAAACCACAAGATAAAACGTTACTTACATTTTAGTTTGCATCACAATTTTCATCAAATTAAGAATTTAGCCATTTTTAGACTCTGCAATTCTTTTGACTCTGCTTATCTGGACCTCCAAGTGTCTTTATATGGGACATTAAAGGCTTTCTGCAAAAGCCTATCAAAAAGAG
>NW_005054624.1:97981-98525 GCF_000277835.1 Geospiza fortis
CCCTTGTGTTGGGAATCCCATTTCATGAGACTGCATTTGTTTTGTAATGTGCAAGCACTTATGTATTCATTTCAATATGACAGGATAAAACAGGATATAGAGTTTGTTAGCACTAGAACTATGCATATTTACTTTCCATGTTGCAAATTTATGCAATTTATGTAGCATCTACTGCTGTATTAGAGCTGAATCAATGGGTGGCATTTCACTCCTTTTAGGCACAGTTTATTAACACAATGGAGGTAGCTAATTCAAAAGGTCTCAGATACCTTCCAATGAACGGAAAAATTCTGTGTGCTGCCTTAATTAAAAGTAAATAGCACTGCAGTGCTTCAGTCTAAGTGTTGGTTGTAATCTGTTGGTTTAAGTTTGCATGGAATTTGTTGAAAACCATGGAATGATTTTATTGCTATTAAAAAAACCCCAAAAAAACAGCCAAAACTTTCTGCTCTGCCCTGAGTACAGAAGAGAGTGAGTCTCCACTTCCCATGGGAAGAGTAAAAGGCAGAGCAGAGCCATGTACTGTTTTTTTTCACAGTGATGT
>NW_005054624.1:98555-119531 GCF_000277835.1 Geospiza fortis
CACTGCTCTTCCTCATTATGTTGAGCTTGGAAAAAATGCTCCTGTCAGCTTTCAATTTTCCTTTTTCCACCCTGATGCTGTTTTTCATTCTTATGTCCCGTTCACCTTTAAAACAAATACAAATGAAAGAAAGGAAAGGGAAATGTGCAAAAATGGCAACTGTCATGTTTTAATTCAGAGGACGTGACAACTCCATGCAATAGTCTTTTTGTGTAGATGATTTCTGTTTATGATAATGCCTTTGGTAACAGCAGCTTAGGAGGAATTTTTTGTTATTTATTTTGTTTTACTTTGAAGTGTACTTTAAAGTCCATTCTATGTGTTCTTTTAATAGTCCAGTCTCTGATGGATGTTCTGGGAAGATGCTTGTACTATAGTTTTTTATTAATATCAGTTTAAGTAAAATTATAAAATTATAAAATATTGATATTTGTGCAGATTGAATTTCCTTGTTTTATTAGTTTTGAAAGTGATGTAGCACAAAAAATCAGGACTCCAGTAGCAGCATAGGAGACTTGATTCCTCCTATGTCACAATTAAAATAATATTCTTGTTCATTAGAAGAAAACCTGTTATGGTAGGGGTTGTATTTTTCCAAGGAAAATTTACTGAGGATTCTAAGGCTGATTTTCTTGGACAGAGTTTGTGTAATCTCTCTTAACATAGATGGAAATCTTTGTCATCTGTATTAATGGAAGACCTTTTTCCTAAAGCAGGTAATTTGCACTTTTTGATTCCTTTTCTTCTTATGTTAAATTTAGAGGCAAATCAGCCTGAACCATAATTTTGAAAATTGTTCGATAGAATTCCCCACAGTAATGACAGAAAAATAAAAGCACAGAGTAGATTCTTATCTTTAACTAATTTAAATAATGATAGGATTGTAGAAAATTAAGGGTTGGAAGGAATCTTAAAGATCATCAGCCCTCATCCCCCTTCCACTTCCCTCCAGACCATGTTGCTCAAGACCTTACCCATCCTGGCTTTGAACAGTGCCAGGGATGGTCCATCCACATCCTCCCTGGGCAACCTTTTCTGGGTCTCATCACCCTCAAAATAAAGAATTTTTTTTCATAATATCCAACATAAATTTCGCCTCTGTCAATTTGCATCCATTACTCCTTGTCCAGTCGCTACAGTTCCTGATCAAGGATCTCTCTCTGGCTTCCCAAATACTGCAAGTGTGTTATGAGGGCTCCATGTCACCTTCTCTTCTCCAGGCTGAACAGCCCCAACTTTTTCAGCCTGTCCTCTTATCAACTGGTTCTCCAGTGTCCTTACTGGTTTTGTGTCCTCCTCTGGACGTGCTCCAAGAGTTCCATGTCTTTATGTTGTGTCACAGACATCTTTTATGGAAAATCCTTTCCTTAGGATTTTTCCTCCTGAGAAGCTGAGAGGCCTTAGGAACAAAATGTAAACATTGATTATCTGCTGCTGTGGAATGTAACAGTGGATCTGTGACTGGTCTCATGGGGTTGTTTCTAATTAATGGCCAATCACAGTCAGCTGGCTCGGACTCTCTGTCTGAGACAGAAGCCTTTCTTCATTCTTTCTTTTTCTATTCTTAGCTAGCCTTCTGATGAAATCCTTTCTTCTATTCTTTCAGTACAGTTTTAATGTAATATATATCATAAAATAATAAATCAAGCCTTCTGAAACATGGAGTCAGATCCTCATCTCTTCCCTCATCCTTGGACCCCTGTGAACACTGTCACAATGTTGGGGACAACAGAACTGTAGGCAGGTCTCCAGGTGGGATCTCAGCCACTATTTTATCCATCAAGTCATCAATCCATTAAATCCACATCTCTGCAATTTAGAGACACTAACAGTCAAATTTGGATGTATTCTGTTTTACTAAAACCACTGCTTTACGACTTTTGCTCATTATTTGAACAAACGCTAATAGTGGAAAAATAAAAACAAAAGAATCATTCAGCATTGACTTTGCACAGGCCCAAAACTCACAATTATACTGTGAAAGACTTAGGGAAATGGAATACAAGAATAATGGGGAGGAAAAAAAAGAGAAAGTCATGGCAGGAGTGGGGGATGGCAAAGAGTGAGGCAGGTGTTCAGATAGCCTCAACAAACTTGATTATAATACAATCTCAATGATAAAAGATTATTTTGTTGAGGTGAATTGCTTTAGAATTTTTGCAATTATTTTTTTGCCACCCTTCTTAGAATTAACAATGTTTGGGGGTTTTAATGCCAGCAGGCTTCAAGTTTAACTCTTCTCAGAATACATACTATAGGATACGGTGGTGATAGGTCATGAAAATATTTCTAAAAATTCATGGTGAGCCTAAAAGAAAGCATTCCTTTCCAAAAACTTCAGAAATTATAGACGTCAAAGACACTTAAAGAAGATGGGATGTTAAAAAGTAGGCAGGAGAGGAAACATGGCAGGATTGTGAATTGAAGCAGAAAATCAATGTGATTAAAAAGATACAGTGATTATATTCAGAGATTTACTTGAAATCAGTGTATCTTTAGGGAGAACGTGGTTTTGTCTTCCTATTTCACTTAGCAGTATTTTATGCATTTGTAGAAAACTAATAAAGCTCAAAATGAATAAAAAAAAAACAGCCTAAAGGAATCCTGCTTAATCATTCTAGACTGGATTTCATATCAGGTCCAAAGCCGAACTCTTGAAAATACTGATATATGCAACACATCCTATTTTGCTAAGACATTAAACCAACTCTCCTAAGCACCTGATATTTTAAAAAAGTGATAACAGGCCTTTCTTTCTTTTGGACCAGGTAATTTTAGTCTCTTCTCATTCCTTTCCAGCGCTATTTTTACCCAGCTCCTAAGAAAACCAACACCAACTGGAGGCAGAGCACATTCGGATGAATCCCGTTAAATACAACCTCAGCTTGTGCACTTAGTCGGGGTGGATTTTCCGACCCATCATTAAGGCACACGGTGACTTAGATCAGCTCAGCAGGGCCTGGGGCTGTGTCTGCCCTAATACAGCAGGCTTGGTCGAAACTTGCCAAGTGTGCTCGCTGAATCTGCCAGCTAAAGGAGGATATATAGCAATACTCCATTTTTTGTTTGTTTGTTTTTGTGTTTTTTTTTCCTGTTTTGGTTTTGGTTTTTGTTTGTTTTTTTTTTCCTTGTTTTTTTTGTTTGTTTGTTTGTTAGGGTTTTTTGGATTTTGGTTTTTTTTCTGTTTTTTGTTTTGTTGTTTTTGGTTTTTTGTATTTTTGGTTTTTTTTTGGTTTTTTTTGGGTTTTTTTTGTTTTTTGTTGTTTTGGTGTTTTGTGGGTTTTTTTGTTGCTTTTTTTGTTTTTTTTTGTTTGGTTTTTGGGGTGGTTTTTTGTGTTTTTTGTTGGTTTTTTTGGGGTTTTTTTTGTGGTTTTCATTTTTTGTTTGTTTTTTGCTGTTTTGGGGTTTTTGTTTTGGTGTTTTGTTGCTGTTTTTTTTTGTTGATTTTTTGTTTGGTTTTTTGTTTTTTTTTGGTTTTTTTTTTGTTTTTTTTGTATTTTGTTTTTTGTTGGTTTTTTTTGTTTGTTTTTTTGGGGTTTTTTTTTTGTTCTTCCAGCATGTGGTAGAATCACAGCTGCTGGTTCTGCCATTCATACTCTGTTGCATCCACTGCCCAACAGCAATAAAGAATAAGTAGGCAAAAATAGTGAGTCTTTTTGTATTTTTTGTTTGTTTTTTGTTGGTTTTTATTGGTTTTTTTTTGTTTTTTGGTTTTTCTGTTTTTGTTTTGTTGGTTTTTTTGTATTTTTGTGTTGTGGTTTTTTGTTGGGCTTTTTTGGGTTTGTTTTTTTTTGTTTTTGTTTTTTGGGTGTTTTTTTGTTGTTGTTTTGGTGTTTTGGGTTTTTGTTACTTTTTTGTTGTTTTTTTGGGGTTTTTTGTGTGTTTTGTTGTTGTTTTTTGGGTTTTTTTGTATTTTGGTTTTTTTTTTGTTGTTGATGTTTTTGTTGGTTTTTTTGTTGGGTTTTTTGTTTGTTTTTTTGGGTTTTTTTTTTGTATTTTTCTTTTGTTTTGTTTTTGTACTTTTGTTTTTTGTTTTTTGTTGGTTTTTGGGTTTTTTTGGTTTTTTTTTGTTTTTTGTTTTTTGTTTTTTGCTTTTATATTTAATGCAAACTAAAGCTAGTTAGGTGGTGATTCAAATTAAATCACTTTGAACATGTCTGGGGAAAAAATGTATAATTGTTTGCCTGTGCAAACGTGCTTTCTGATGCTGGCAAGAGTAATTCCTTTGGGTGTCCATCATGATGGACAAAAATTCTTTGGTGTCTCACTATATAAAACCAGCTTCTATTAAATAGGTGTGTATATGCATGTAAATGCACATGATCATTCTGAGTGTGCTTGTATAATAATGACACTTTTGATGCAGAACTACAGTTTATTTCCTCACTCCAGTTCAGAGCTTTCACTCTCAAGGATAAATGAGGAATCAATCATTCCAGTATAATGTTCCTGGTAAGCTAGTTGGGTGCAATTAAAATAAGAAAACTGGTGGTATTTAAACTATTTATTAAATCAGTATGATAAAATAATTACATTAATTACCAGCAGAGATAACATGTGAGCTATGACTGTGGACTACAAGAAGCAAGCTAAAGCTGTCTAAATCAATTTTTATTTCTATGTTTCTCATAGAGCAATGTAAAGTGAGTTGTCCCTTTGCTGAATTGAAGAAGTGAATGAAAAATTTAAAACTCCACTATCCTGAGTTTCTGTAAATGCTAACATCCCTTTTTGTCAAATCTATTGCTCTTATATCTGCTCATTCAGGGTGAAATTTGCTGGGTTTGTAACCTTTGCTTTTGAAGACTTTAAGGAAAAAGCCTTCCAAGCTTTTCAGCAGATGTGTTCTGTTATTGTCATGCCTGTTTAAATGCTGCCATGCCTTCAACAATACACTTCAGTAAATAATTACATCTCCTGAAGCTATCTTGCTCTGAAGAGCTGAATGTCCCAGGTCTTAATGGCAACCTTAATCACAAAAAATGGGTATTCAGATCGTTAAAGCCACTTATTTGCTTGGATATTTAATTGCCTGTTATGTGAACAGAAGTATACATGATTATTTTGTGGTTTTCATAGTTATATCAAGTAAATCAAATTTCAGTACAAAGATTTAGAAGTAAAATAAGTAAGCTATTAAAATGTGGAGAGTTTATTATATGACATATTTATGTCTATATATTTATTCAATAAATTATGATTCTCATAATATTTATCTCATTTATCCAAGATTTCTGAAGTGTGTCTATAAATTTATGTACACATGTGTGTGGTTATATGTGTACACATTGCATGCCACCAGAAGGGACTAGATGAGGTACAGTTTGAGTTAGGATATGTAGGAAATATTATAAGAAAGGAATATTTAGTTTTGTTTTAACAAGGAAGCAAAACCATGCAGAGCACCTAGAAAGTGAAACTGCAGCTTTTTTGGATTGATTTTTATTGACTGTATTCACTTAGCTGAAATAAAATGTGGCCAAGCATTTTGTATTATGAGAAGAAATGAAAGGTTTGTAAGACTCTCACAAGGATGTAATAGCATCTGACAGATTGCATTAATGTGTGTTTCCACACTGAGAATACTGTGTTAATTAGCATATAAACAAATCAGGGTAGTGCCAAAATTGGTGACATGCATGATGAAGAATAAAGTTATTAAAGATAAGTACTCTTTATTTGATATCAAACAATGCAACTGCAGTATGAAATTATCCTCACAAAATGAGAGATATATTTAGTGGGAATGAAAAATGGCCTAAATGACAAAGAAATATATTAATGAGGACTTATCCAAGCTGTGCCAATTCTTTGATGGAGTTATGGATAAAAAAAGCCTAGCCTGGCATTTCTCTTGACAAAATGTGTTGCTGGGATTTGCTAAGAAAATGCACTGGCTTTATTTAAGCCTGGCGAAATGGTCAGCAATACAGGCTGTCAGAAAGTTTTCAGGTACACTTGATGTCTTTGTATTTGCTGTGTCTTTTTGTTTGTTGCCTTTAGCTGTTCAGCAGAGACCACATCTGATGCAATCCTGATGTGATGAACAGTTATATTGCTGATTTGATTTGATATGATTTGATTTGATTAGATATGCTTTCATCAGGAATTTTTCTGTTCTTACTTAGGTATACTATTTCTACTCCTTGACCATGGATCTACTCCTGCAGCCAAATCTGCCTAGAAACTCTGGGAAATATTTTTTAAATCCTCTTTTACACTGTCTGCATAAAGTGAATTTTATATTCTTTATCTTTATTCCTTAGTGTTGATACCAGATTAAGAAGGGATGCCTTAACAAAACTCTTAGATCCCTTAGGGATAAATAGAAGTAGCAATGTTGTGGCAAGACATCTGGCAGAACTTCCAGTGCCTTTTCCTGAGCTGAAGCTCTTTTTCTTCTTCTGTTCATCAACAGCTGTTCAAGCCATGGATGTACTCAGTTATATGTAAATGTAGGAAAATAGCCACTTGAAAAATCTTACCAGATTCTTTAGTTTTCTCTATAATTTATTGTATTTCCACACTTTCTGTTTAGAAAATCAAATGAGTCTTTTTCTCTACATTTTCATTGGAAGTGTACTTTTACATTCAGTTATTTTTTTCTTTACATGTTGAGTCTTGTCATAAATTCTGAATGACTTATTTAACTAATGAGTAGGCAAAATTCATTCTGCAACTCCCTTTGGGAAACAGGGAAAAGGAACATTAAGTTTGATCAGTCTTCTGTATTTCAAATAATAACTCCTGCTACCTGCACTTCTGTGAACATATTTTCTTTTCAGTAAGCCTTACCTGATTTGTTTCACTTCAGATTTTTTGAGAACAAGTGACACCTTGGTAGGATATGTACTTAAATTTTGTCTTGTAGATGTGCTGCTAAAGGAATGGAGCCAAATTTCCACTGAAAGAAAAGCTTTTCCTTTTGTGGCTTCATGATAGCATTTTAAACATATCTGTCAATTATTTTAAGGCTTTTAGGTTCCCCAGTTGATATGCCCATACATGCTTTAACAGAAAAATTTTCTGATCAATCTTTCTGGTGCTTTGTTCTCTTAAACTACAACATTGAATACTAGCCACACACAATTGCCACAAAATTCCAAGGAACATATTTTCTATTCTTTTCCTGGTTTGCTGTTTTCTTTTTGCCCTCAGGCAAATCTTGAAAGCAGACAACTACCACATATTTCTTTCAGGCATCAAAAAGTCCTTAGTTCTATATGGAAGGCCTTAAAAAACCTAGAAGAGGACTTCTGGCGGAGAAAAAAAAAATGTTGGTTTCAAGTTTTGAAATTCCTTTCTTCAGAGATTGGAGCAGGACTTCTTTGTTGTTTGAGCAAGGCTTGGAAAGAATCTGGCTAAGCATCAAAAAGTCCCAGGAGTTTTTCCAGTTGTTTTATAGTTTCTACTGTAGATTTTTTTGGTAATATCTTGCACTCTTGATGCATTTGTCACTATGCCATCTCTAATGATTACACAGCCAGTATAGTCTAGCTTAATTTGCAGCTGGTTTATGGAATTTTAGAAATTTCATCTGTTATTTCTAAAAATCTGTCAGATTTTCAGTGAGGTAATACCATCTCTTAGGCCAGTAATATAATCTCTCAGTATTTATTCTCTTTATATATTTTACTGTAATTGTGGGTTTTAAATTCTTTTTGTGGCTCTCGACATCTTGCTTATTGCACCACAGAATGTGTTTTGGCTCTGTCCTGTCCTTGAGCTGCTTTCCTCAAACTTTTGCTGTTGTAATGTGTCCTATTGTTGATGCCACTTGCAAGTGCAAAATGTTTTCCTGACCAATCCTTTACCACGTATGTTCTGTATTTTCACAGTAGGTCTGATCTCTCAAATTCCTGACATCTTAATAGGTGATGCAGGGTCTCATTGCTGGGTTCTGTCACATCCCTATGGTGTGCAAAATAAAAAGTTTTATAGAGAAAATCAGCAATGAGATTAAAAGTCACATGCTTAAATAATTAAGCCACATGCTTAAAATATTACTAATGTCAGTAATATTGGTGGTGGTTTTCACAGAAACTAATCTGAAGCAGAGACTTCATTGCTAATGACAAGCCCAAGACTGCTGCTGGTGAAAACAGACCCCATTACTTCTACAAATAGACTTCAATTTAACTTACAATATAAATAATGTAAACTATAAGAAATAGAACGGAGAACAATATAGTAATTTAGAACTGACCTTGTAATAGAGCTTAAAAGTATCTTTTTTAAAGTTTTTACCATATAAGTACTTAAAAAATCAACCACAAGAATAATTAGCATAAAAATATTTCCTTCTGGGATTCTTGTCAATCACAAAATGTTTATTTTGCAGTGTTCAGAAATACTTTTTGCAGCACATTAGATTTTTCTTCCATCTGTAGCAAGTCCTGATTTGGCAAAACCGGGAGGCCCTTCAATCTCAAAATAGTCATAAAAACAAAAATGCAGATAGCATCTTCCAGAGGGTCTCTTCTTGCAATTCCTTCAAAAGACTTTTATCCCAGTATCTATTCAGTCCTCAAAAGATTTAAGGGAATTATTTTGTGCTCCAATGCAGCAAACAGCTTATAAATTGATCATGACACTAATTTACTGGTATTTACAACTCTGCAATGGTAAATATCATATATTTAGCAAACAACTTGAGGAAGGTGAATAGCCTGACATGTTCTGCCTTTTTCCTTGCATTTCCTTTGGTTCCTGATACTTTCAGTGTTTTTTAATAAGTCTTTTGTTTAATAAGTCTTTTGTTTAATTAGTCTTTTGTTTAATAAGTCTTTCTGTCCGTATTTATTGTTATATGCAAGATTTTACTCAGTAACAGGTGTTTAGTTAAATTTGTGAAGTTACATTTTTGACATGAAAGAAATAAAATTTTATGCTGGGTTAAGTACTATATATTATTAGCACTGGAGCATCAACTTTGGATAGTCTTTTAATTTTTATTTAATTTAATATATTATGCAAATTACAACATATTCCTATCCTTGTTCCTATCCTATATCCATTAGAATTTGACATTTAATGTTAGCTGCCTATCTTACCACGAATAACCCATCTGAACCTGTACTCATTAATGCAATTACTGAAAAGATTGGAGCTCTTGCCTGAATCTCCTTCTTTCTAGGGAAAGCAGACGTGTCACAAGACAGGATAGATCAGAAATACCTGAGCCTTTCAGAAACTCACATACTTGCATATACTCTCCCTAAATGTGTTTCCTTGTAGTGTGGTCCTGGGGGTAAAAATTCCCAAGTCATTAACCTCACTTTTTTGAGGGGGGGAGGGGGACATGATGATTAAGTAAAAATATCTACTAAAAATAACTTAATTGTGTTCCATTTACTATCTTCACACTGCTGCTATTTTGCTTCATTTTATAACCTTTCTCATTTACATTAAATTTGAACATTTCCAAGTTTCAAGTTGCATTGTGTTGCCACATATACACAGATATCATTTTATTTAAATCACAGAATATTCTGGGATGGACCCACAAGGGTCTTTGGCTTCAACTGTTTTGTGAATGGGAGTTGAGCTCCGTAAGTACTTATTTAGTCTTTCCCTTATGCATTACATTTCTATGAAATGAGGCCTAAAATTAATTGTACTCTTTCCATATTTACCATGGTAGAATCTGGCTTGAGTCCTTACTAAGTTTAGAAATTTCAATTCTGTGTTTTAGGAACTTTTTAGTTCTGGAAGTGCAGGACATAAGTGATGCCAGATAAAGACATCCAAAACTCCCTTTTCTCCAGTTTTCCTACTGTGCCTAAATTTTAAAGACATAGCTTTATAAAGACACTCTTTGTCTCAGTCAGAAGAAGAAGATAGAGGACTTTATAGCAAGATATAAAACCCCCCATCCTTTATTTGCAAGAATGAAAATTTTCTGGTGGCTTTCCAGCAGTACTGAACTTATATAGGTCAAATTAAATTGAAGTAGATGAACACTAATATATTTGGCTGCATCTAAGAAGCTGATGTTTTTCCACTTCAGAGGCTAATGAATTTCATGTTATTTACTTTCATTTATCATACTAAAACATAAAGATACAACATAGCAAATTTATTAGTTTCGAGCACCAAATTACTTCACAGAAACGGGATGAACTTGTCAGCTGGCGTAGTAGAAATAGAATAAGTGGAGGGGAAAAAATACAGAGCTATTTTCTTTGTGGGCTATTGATAAAATTCCTTCTTGCATTACAGTGACTCTTGTATGGTGGTTTGTTGGTTTTCTATTTTTCTAAAACAGTACACAGCTCTTCCCTGTGGTTGTGTGGGAGAGAGTGAGAGCACATTGGTGATAATGAGTCCTTCCTGAGGTTTTTTGTGTTTTCATAGAATCATAGAATAGTTTGGGTTGGAAGGAACCATAAGGATCTTTTGGTTTCATCCCTCCCTGCCTGGCAGGGATGCCTTCCACTAGATCAAGTTTGGTGGTATTGTGCAGTAACTCTGGGTCTTCAGAAGTATGAATACTGCAGTGCCATCACCTGACTGGTGGAATTCGTAGCATATAATCTTTATTCCTTTTTATTTTACTTTATGTAAAAATACTTCTTCTACAAATATTTTCAAAGAAAATTGTTCCATTCTTCCATGTAAGCAGCAGTTCTCTGAAAATCCCTCTGACACCTATGCCTCCAGAGAGATCAGAAAGAACAGAATGGAAAGCAAGTTTTATTTTTCATCCTTCTGTGCACTAGTCTGAAAGCAAATGATTGGGAGATCCTAAGTCAGAAATACAATTTAATAGGAAAATTAAAATAAATGCAATAATACAAAACAACACTGACAGAGTCAGAATACAGCCTGACACCCTGTGGGTCAGGGTGTTGGCAGCAGTCCCATTCAATGGTGGCTGCAGCCCTCCTGCAGTGACAGGTGTGGTTCTGCTGGAGCAGGGATCCCTTAGAAGGGTTTGAACTTCCTCTGAAGATCCAGTAGTGGTTATGTATCTCTTGTCCTCAGGGAATTCAGTGGATAAGGCTGCCTGTGGTGTTCCAAATCTCAGATTATACCCAGGTAGGAATGCTTGGCTCCTCCCCCTGGGTGGAGCAATACACAATGGATGACGGAATTTTATCAGCCATGCAGTGACACTCAATGGCCCATAACAGAAGATATTTCTCAGATTTATCAGGACTAAGTCATGAAGGAGATAAAGAACACTGCTCCACCTGGTTTTAATAGCTTATGAAGATGGTGATAGAATACATATTTTGGGGTACATCTTACATTGTAACCTAAGACCCTAAGACATTCTGTAATATCCCTCCTATTCTGCTATTCTGGAGACCTTATTTGAGTTTTTTTTTGGTCTTTTTTTTTTTTTTTTGTTTTTTTTTTGTTTGTTGTTCTTTCAACCATTTCTTATATGTCCAGTATGTCGCTCTCATATCAGAACTAAATAGTAGATGGCAGATGATTGATGTGTATTTAATTGCCATAAAATGATATTGCCCTGTAATTAGCCTGACAAAAAGTCCTGTGCTTTCAGAGGTTAGTCCTTCTAAGACCTGTATGTTATAAACTTTAGTAACTTTTCATGCTTGGCTAAAATCCATTTCTAATATCTGAAAAAAAGCCAGTTTATTTTAAAGTAATGTTATTTTGAATTTTAACATTGTTGTTTTTCCATCATTTCATTTTATAGTGATGGCAAGTGTCATGGGGTGAGCTGGCTTAGCACAGGGGACGTGAAGCACAGATAATATGTTTGATTTTGTTGTGATTACACTGGTCATAGAGGAACAAGGACTTGAGCCCAAGATCTTCAGAATATCTGTCTACAACTTTTCTACAAGTCATTTATTCCAAATATTGTACTTTTGTTCTGAATAGATAGACAAGTATTTACCTAAACTTACTTTATTTATCAACATACATACCATAATTTTAAAATATTTGATTAAAGTATACAATTGTCTTTGATAGAAAGGATATTAACAGGCAACAACTGAAATTTAGGTTATCCTTGATCATGCAGTATTATAGAGATTTACAGTTTTCAACATAATTTAACAATCTTCATTTTAAGCATTTAAATGTAAAATCGTTCTTCTCTTTTTATTAACGGAAGTACATGTAGGACCACTGTAGATAATATGCTACTGGGACTGTCAAAATAGAATTAATACTGGATATACTCGTGTTTATTTTCCAAATGTCATTAGGATCATCTGTTTTCTAAACATTATTAGAAATAACTTTTTTACACTGAATAAAACTAAAATAATATTTCATTGTCTAATTAATTTTGCTAATAATTAGGTAAATGTGTTCTTAATTATTTGATAATTTTTTTAATTAATAATGAAATTCTCTGTAATAAAAATCCCCTTTTTTTCTGAGCCAGTGACTCTCAGTGTTTCAGATACCTGAATGCCCACTGTGTGTTTGTGATTAGCTATAATATGGTCAGTGAATTCATAAATTAAAAATCAGCATGTTTGCAAAATCAAGATCCTGTTATTTCAGGGCATACTACAGATAGTCAAATGCATCTGTGCGGAGGAAATGGAGAGAACTTATTCCACAGCAGGTCTGAACAACTGTTCCAATCTGATCGAATTCTACGTCATGGTTTTCAACTGCTTCATACAGCTAAGAATTATAAGTTCTGATAAACCATTCTGTGTGGCTGGATGCTAATGACAGCTGACTGTCACAAATGACAGACACTTTGGGAGCCAGGCAGGCAGGCTGAGGGGGAAGAGTAAGGTGAATGTCAGTCTCATAAATCTGGGCTGCTCTGAAAAGCCTTACGAATGGTTTGTTATTACTTCTATGTGTTTTCTTTTTTTTTCCTTACCCTGATCCTAAGTGTCTGATCACTGTGATACTTATGTGAATACGCAGTAGATTATTTTTCACGACTATTCCTAGTCAAGACTTTTCCTCAGTATCACCAAATGGCTGGTACACTTTGAAAACTGGTACACTACCAGCAGACTCAGCAGGATCCTCTAAATATTTTAGTTTTCTTCATTTTGGTTTGTTTGCCATTAGTAAATCATAGTCCTTTTCCCTTTCAAGTAAATTATCTTTTGAGAAAAAAAATTTCTACACTATAATATGTCTAAGATTTGACCTGCAGGGTTTACCTCTCTAAAGAAAACTTATCCCCTTAAGTGCTTCATTCTGAAAATAGTTTCTCTAGAGTGGAAAAATTCTAAAAGGAAATAAGACAAACGCAAATGATGCTAAGGAGGGAGCTCCATTCTGCAGAGGTCTGTATGAAAAAAGCATAAATGAGAAATATTTTAAAAGTTAAAATTTTAAGTGGAGAAGGATGGAGCATGCTTTTTTTTCCTTTCCTATCTATCAAAAGCTTGTAAATTGTAAGAATAGAATTTTATTTGTTTCTCCAATTTTGTCTAGGTTTATCAGGCATCTTGTTTCTGGTGTACAAACTTCAGGTGATTCAGAAGTAAAACTGAATTTTGAGTGACTGCTCACAAATGTGTATTTATGACAGGTAAGTGGGTATCCTTACTTAAAGAACAGTAGCTGGACTTTGAATTAAAGAAACTCTTCCCCAACAATCTGCTTTTGAGGTGCTGAACATCACAGTACATTTTTCCTCCTTATGCTCCTGAAATCCCTATTAAGGGTGACTCCAGGCTTGTGAGAGAGCACAGGATGCAATTTTGAAAAGATGTCACATTCTTGAAGTTACTTGAATTCTTATTTAATGGATTGTGGGGCTGGTTGCTATCATTAGAATCCCACAACAATTACTCGACTAGTTCTTTTGTTAACTACAGTATCACTAAATATCTTTCAGGACAAACAGATGTAGCATGTTCTTTGTCTTGGAGTTTACTAGCTTTGAAATTCTCAGGAGTAGCAACCTCTACAGTGACATACAGTGCTATCAGGAAGCTCCAATTCAGGAAGATGTTTCTTGTTAGCTTTCAATCTCTAAATTTTATTACAAGTTAAATGCTCAAAATCATGAGATATGAGGTCAGTGTCATATCTTTCTTTGCATATTGATGTCTAAAGATGGTTAGGATAAAAAAGCTCATGATAATTTTTATCCATGACATTACAAAAATAAACTTCTATCAGTTTTCAACGTTCCTTGTTATGACTGTAGACCAAACATTTTTTAAAAGTGAAAATGTACATCTATGTTAATTTATTTTATACTAAAAAATTCAGATTCATTTGTAGTCTGAAGCATCTCAACATGTATAAACCCAGCAGAGCTGATGGGATGAAAGTGTCTCTGAGAGAGAATGTAAGAAAAGAGTAAAACCTTGACTTACAGTTCTTCTGGGAGACAAGTGTCACTTTCCTGTGTGCTAAAATTGCATCTGTAAAAACACTTTTCCAGCTAACACAGCCTAATAGGTTGGAAGAAAAGAGCAAAAGTAGAACTGCCTGGTGGAGTTTTTTTTTGTTAGAGCTATTAAAAAATTAAAAAAAAAACCACAAAAACCCATCTAACAATTGAATAGCTCATTCTTTTCTTAACTGTTAAGTATTTGGAATATCGAGGCAGACTGAGTCATAAAACATAAGGTTAGAAAAGAATAAAAAAAAAGTTCCAGAGAACAGCTTTCTTTCCCCCATTATTACATGTTCTTTTACACTTACAAGAGTTTCTGGCTTTATTAGCCCTTGAGCACTGAGCTACTCCCTGGAGCTGATCTGATCAATGACAGGAAAGAGTCACTCATAGATAATCCACATTTTGGATGCTGAGGACATCCAGACATTTCCAGCCAAGGTCCTCTCTGTCTGGGTGATCTTGTTCAGAGAGGCTTCTTATGGGTGGGAACTGAGTTATTTTTTCAGGGCCTTTTTGGTGTAGAGACATCTGAGATGTCAGATTGTTATCTAAGTTTCTTTGCCCTGACAACTGCTCCCCAACAAGGAGGTTTTGGCTGAGCTAATCAGGGATGTCTCAGGGCTTCCTCTAAGTCTCTGTCACCAGGTTTACTGGCTTGCCTTTGCCGAGGTTCTGTCAGAAAATCAAGACTAGATGGTCAGCCAAAAAAGTAAAATGAATCATAAAAGGCCCCGGGTGTTCTTCTGGCAATGACTGCTCTTCTCCTGTTAGCTTCAAGTTTTGGGTGTCTTCTCCAGCGGCAGCTAAGTCTAAGAGAAGTTTTCCAGCTTGCAGGAAGTTAAATGAATTTGAGTTTGCAAGAGGAAAATCAATGTTTGATGCTAAAAAGGGGATGAATTAAACCCCTTCACAACCAAACACATCCATACAGAAAGTCAAGAAGAATCCATCAGCATGAGTGAACAATACTCAGGAGGCTCATGGAATTCAGGGATTAGGTGGGTCAGAGAAAACTTGGACATTATGCAAAGAGGATTCCAGAAGTACTACCATAGCCTGCAATTTCAGTCAGGTCCTGCAAAATATGAATGCTGGACTAAGGCCAAGAAATGTAAAGGTTGAGTTTATATTTGGGACTGAATTTCCAGGAAGCTGAGTTAAGCTAACTAGGGTCCAGTCTCGATTCAGAGAATTAGTGAGAGGGTCCAGACTTGAAAACAAGGACTATTTTATAGCTAGATTTAGAATGTGAGCTTTAGGCATTTTGAGATTTGATGCTACTTGGAGTCTCCTAAGAACATTTAGGAGAAGGACTAGGTCACCATGCTAAAGTAGCTTCTGGGTCAGTGTTCATGTCCTCATCCAGGAGAGGATTTTTTACAGCAAAGGAAGCAAAATTCAGTTCTAGCCATGGCAGGAAGTTTTTGCATTGTGATTAAAATGTTTAATGAGTTGGCATTTCTTTGCTCATTTCTGTATCCAACTCCAATGAACTGCTGAGGAAGAACTTATTTGGGTGTTGGTGTTATTTCCTGTAGGAGCTGCTGCTGAATTTAGTGGTGCTGAATCCTGAGACTGACTGCAGACTTCCATCTTCCATGGCTGGATCCTCTTTCTGAGTTAACTTCCATTATGAATGTGAAAAGTTTTGTCAGACAGGTAAATGTTAAGCTTTTGTTTTTCTTTAGGTTGAGATAAGGAAATGAATTAAAAATATTTTTACTTTCTACAATATGAATAGGGTAACGTTTCTAGCCTTTCAAAAATTAAAAACTAGTTGTAACACAAATTTTCCTGCCAGTAACTTAACTGACATGTTCTGAACTACAATTTTGTGATGATTTTTCTTATTATAAAAATAAATTAGTCTCTCTGGATGTCAATGTCTTTCAAACTCAACTTTTTAACAGGCTTAAAATATGCAAGAAGTATTTCTTTAAAGACTTTCTTTGCATAATTCGTATTCATTATTCTACAGCAAATGTTTCTTTCAAGAGAAAAAGGATGAAGAGTATGTTTAGAAATTATGACTAAGTTAAACAAATTTAAATATAGATGTGGCCAAATGTGCTCTCAAGCTTCAGGAGCTTCTGAATGTGAAATGGATTAAATTCCTGGCACATTTTCATACCCATTGAATTACTACATAACTGTTTAAATCTTGGATTTCTTTTTTTCTCAAGAAGAAAGAAAAAGCTCTTGTAGTGAAAGATTGGTTTGTAACTTCAAGTGGAGCCTGAAAATGAAATTTCTTGCTCTGTGCAGAAAAGCCCATTTTTTGTCTGAACTGTTTTACCTTCCCTTCATAATATTTCTGTTCCTTAAATCTCCTTTTTCTCAGTACTTCCATCCAGTATTTTTATATCATATTAGAAATGTACTCTTTTTTCATACATGTCCACATCTCTAGTTCTATAGAGAAGACTGTAATCACAGTTCTACAGAGATACCCTTTAATTCTACACCATTTTCTTAAAGCCTTAAACTTTTCAAGATCTTTTAATGAAGTCTTGTGCTGCTTGAGAGCCTAATGTGGAATAGCAGCTAGCAAACTCCTGGCCTGACCTGTAAGAAATGCATGGTTTGTTTTTCTTTATTTACTAAAGCTTCCACGTCTGAGAACGTAAAACAGTTAATGAATAGATTTTGAATAATAGTTAATGAATGAATAGATTTTAACTAATATTTTCAAAAAATAATCATAAAAATATTATTGAAATGTTAATATGTTTCGTTCATCGCTTTACCAATTTATTATTTGGTGCATCATTTTAACTGAACCAATGTTCTAGGAAACTGCACTATGCTTTATATTAGAAACACAAACATTTTGTTCTACTTTTGAAAGCTAGAAGAGGATGGAAGAAGTTGGGAAAGGTCAATTTCTAGGCAGACCTTTCTAAATAACATAGACCATCCCCACTGTCAGAGTTCATCCATACCTCGAATCTTCATAGAGATTAAAAAAAAAAAAATTAAAAAATTGGCAATTCAACTCTGTCCAAGTACCACTGAATATATAATCTTCAGCCACTAATTTAATAACAGGTAGGGATGTACTAATGCTCCTGAAACTGATACAAAGGCAAGCTAGCTGTTTATAATTAATATGGGAAAATTTCTTTAGTATGATCTAGGACAGATGGTCAGTGCACCTGTTGGCTTTGACAATAAAACCAGAGTCAAAATTATCTCACTTGTTTATATTTTTTATTTCTTGTAACTCAGTGCAACATATCACATTAGTAAGGGGTTAACATAGAAGGAAAGATTTTTTTCTGACTACTTCTCAAGTCAAAATTAATGCTTAATTTAAATGCAAGTTTGATAATAATAACAAAAAAAATCAGTGTTATTTTGTTTAATGTCATATATTTTCCTGTATATGACTCTTATCCTACGCTAAAGACTTTCATTTATTATTAGAAGTGATTTTTAGTAGGTTAGATAGATAAATGTAAATGTAGCTCAATCCTGTTCTTCTGTTGGCTCAGTGAACTTAGCACTTTTTCAAAACTTAAGAGCATTTTCTTCATTTACTCATGCTTATTCCTAAATAGATGCTGTCCCACTCCAGTCTACTCCACTTTTTGCTATGAATTTCATCTTGTGCTATCAGAGAAGCAAAATCTGAAAATATCTTGAATCCATTGAAAATCTGTTTAAAAAAAGGGAACTTCTTTTTCTTTTTGTAGTTTGTCCTCATCAAAGATCTTTTCCACAGAATCAGACGCCCCTGGCTTTCACAATCCATTCATGTGCATTTTGACCTTGTCACCTATAAAACAGTCTGGGAAAACTAGAATTTTATTGGATACTAGAAAGTGAAGGGATTTTATAGTGGCATCCTGGTATGCCTGTCTGCACACATGTGGAAGATATAAAAAAAATAAGTATGTGTTACGTGGAAAATACAGTTTTACAAACATATTAAGTAGATGTTTAACACTTATGGCAGCCAGATTTTAGCAAATGTTAATTCTGTTCCTATTCCTGATGATAGGATAAATATTTTTAAAGGTCTTAAAGGATTGCAAACTATGGAATAGAATGCCTACAAAAATGAAAATTTAAATAATAGCTGCCTGACATAAAAAGCAAAAACATTCAAATTTTTATTTTGCAATTCTGCATTAGTTTTATTTATTGGTTTTTGGTAGCTTTTTTTTCACTAAAAACCCATTCACGTTAGGAGTGTCAAGTTGGATTTTTTCAAGGAATTTTAAGAAAATAGCAAAGAATAGAATTGTAGAAAAAGGTTAGGTTTTTTGGTCTTTTTTTTTTTTTTCTCTTACTTTCTACTATAAATCCTGCAGCTACTTTTATAGCACCAAAAAACCCCAAATGTTGAGGTGCTAGGAATGTCAATTTTGAGGCCAGGCAATAAAAAAAAAATTAGTTCAGGACACTTGCTTCTTGCTCTACTACTAGCAGCAGATGTCTTTACTTGGATTTATGACTTTGAATAAACTATGAATTTGCATATGGATTTTTCTTTTTTTTTTTTTCTGAAAGGAAAAAAAACCACATTAAGTAATTTTTACAGCCTCTGACAGAAAAATGAAGACATCAGAGCTTTCAGAGGTATCATGTGGACATATGGAACGAGTGAGTAGTTCATAATGCAAATGAAGATAAAAGTGTGGATTTGTGGTGCTCAGCTATAGGCAGTGTATGTCATCTGCACTCATTAAAGTTCAGGGCAGCTGGAGCTATTTGAAAATAAAATGTAATTTTCTGGATGAAATGCATTTTGGAAGGGAACACCCCCCTAAAAAAGGAGCACTAGAAAAGTCTTCTAGTTGCTCTGCCTTGTCCACTCTTCCAGATAAGGGATGTTGTTTGTCTAGGTTAATTTTAATGCTGCCTCTCAGCTTTTTTCTGGTGCTTGCTCACACTCTCATCTGGTGTCCTGGGGATTGGAGACTGACTATCATTGCTCTCCCTTTTGCTGACAGAAGTCCTTTTATTTAAGCTCAAATTTCTAGTTTAATACATTTTTTGTTGTTGTTGACCTCAGTGATAAATTCTGAGCAATCAGTATTTTGTGTGAAATTATTAACAACAGCATTTTATGTGGACATTATTTTCACAGATTTCTGTCTTAAGGAGATGATGGGTAGGAGAGAAAGTGTGCATGATTATCTGCTGTGGAAACACCTAACATAAGAATAAGAATTTCCTTATTTGTTCTCCTATCAGTGATTTGGTATTTTACCACTTCATTACATTCCATAATACAGAAAAGTATAAAGATCTTTGCATACTTGGCAGAGATAGTGCCAGCAGAATTTCTGCTTCATTGTCACTCCCAATAAATGTATGTATGCAACAATGTTTTTATCAAGAAAGTACACTTTTACCCCCATGAGGTGAACGGGCATATTTTGTTATAAAATTGATTTTGACCTACACAGCCAGGATGAATTTGACTTCTTTTCCTATGCTCAGTGACTCATTGCATGAGGGAAGTGACCACAGCCTCTGGACTATGTGACTCCTTTGGAATCTACAGGATCAGTGAATTCCTGGACAACAAATCAGGTTGTACTGGTTTTGGCCACTCAAATTAAATTTTGTCCAGTTACCAGCCAGACAAACCATTTTTGCTGACTTACA
This sequence comes from Geospiza fortis, assembly GCF_000277835.1. Classification (NCBI taxonomy): domain Eukaryota; kingdom Metazoa; phylum Chordata; class Aves; order Passeriformes; family Thraupidae; genus Geospiza; species Geospiza fortis. Next base: position 118,492 of record NW_005054624.1, read on the forward strand.
CTTGTTCTGGTAGTTATTAAAAATGTCTTCATCTCTACAAAATTATTTTCATCAGATAGTAGTGCTATTTAATTAGTGCCTGCAATGCTATTTCAAATATGGGCATTTCTGAAGTTTATAATATACATGTGTGTGTGTGTGTATGTGAAATATTGTGAGTGCTAAACAAAACCTTCCAAATCTTTCATGTATGATTCAGAGGTCATTGTTACAATGAAATGTCCCTGATTTACCAAGTAATATGGGCAGCCTAGAGATGAAAATTTCTTGCAAAATTGAGAGAAGCACTCTATAGCAAGGTGTCACTGGCTTTTGTTTTGTGAAGCTGAAGGATGCATGATTCTGTGGAATGTGACACAGGGAAATGACCCTTCTGATCTGTCTTTGTGGTCCAAAGCCACCCCTACAAGGTAAAGTTCAGCCCAGTAGCACTCAAATACAAGAGAGGTGTGGAATTTACAGGAGAGGGCTCAGCAAAGGAGCAACTCTCATACAAAGAAAGGCTGAGAGAGCTGGGACTGCTTATCCCAGAGGACAAAATGCTCCAGGAATCTCATCAGCGTGCACAAATACCTGGAGGGTGCAAAGCAGACAGAGCCAGTGGTGCCCAGTTGCAGTGAAAGAGATAACAGGCACAAACAGGGGTGGCATCAGGTTCCTTTCAAACATCAGAAAAGTGCAACCAAGCTCTGGCACAGAGGTAATGTTAAAGCTCTTTCCTTGGAGATATTGAAAAACCATCTGCATGTGGTTCTGGACAACCATGTTCTGGGGTGATCCCAGTTGAGCAGAGGAGGGTTCAATCAGATGACCTCCAAAAATCCCTTCCAAACTCAACCTGTCTGTGATCCTGTGTGAATGTCCTAAAATGACCAGCCTTTGTCCTGTCCTCAAGGCAAAAGTCACATTTATTTCCTTCTTTGGATTACTTAGGGTCAGCTTCTGCCATATGACATTACACTGTGTTCTACGGGATGTCATTTAAGATCATACAAGTAACCCAGAGTGAAAGCAGGAAATTAAAGGACTTTTTTCCACTT
>NW_005054624.1:119542-154866 GCF_000277835.1 Geospiza fortis
CTGGCTTATTTTTGTATTGGTTTAATTTGCTGAGAGAAGCTGTGAAATCACCTTGGCTTGCAGTGCTAGTTTTACTATCCCTCTAGTTTTAGTGCATTAAGTTTATTGTTAACTCTTTTGCTGATGAAACCACTGAGTCTGAAAGCTACCATATTTATTCATGTTTTATTGTTTTAAAAGAATATAAGTCTATGCAAAAGTACATTCTCAGAAGCTTTGTGTTTAGGGTTCAGATATTTTAAATCCATCCTTTATCATTGACAAATCTCATAGAAACTTTATGTTAAATGTTTGATAAGCAAGAGTTAATTTGCACTATATCGGGGTAATTGTAATTCATGTAGATATTGGTTTTGATGTGAAAATTAGAGTTGTAAAAATTGAACTGGGGATTACTGACCCCTCCAATAATTGCAGAACATGATATATTGTACCCCTCAAAGGCACAGCAATTTTTAGAGGTCATGCTATTTTGCAATGACATGATGTAGGAGAACTTAATTCTACTTGCATTCCTGAAAAATGAGTTACATATTAAAACCATGCATCTATAAGAGCTTAATTATAAGGAGGGGCCAGCTCAATATGTAAAGTTTAATTCCATTTTACTGTAATTGTAAAATCTGAAAACAAATGGTAAATTAAAAATAAAAGTAAATTGGTTGAAAATACTTTTTTTTTGTTTGTGTGAAATGGTGTGGTATCTCTCATGTAAATATATGGGAAAATCTTCACAGGACAATTTTTGAACATAGTTACAAAGAATGGAGTATTAACTTCTTAAGTTGATTTGTTACTTAATGATACTTTTGGACAGTGTGGGTCTTTGTTCCCTTCCTCAGGTGTACATTATTTTGGGAAGGCTTCCTTCTGTTCCCATTCCTCTAAATTTGGCCTGCTGCTTTTTCTTCTTTATCTGAATTATAAAGCTCTGCGAGGACATATGTGTTTGCACTTTGCAACTGAAACAGCTCCAATTTCTTTCACTGTGTTGTCTGGAATAAGCTGTCTGTGACATCTCTTTTCAGATTTGTTTTTACAGGGCATCAGATCCAAAGCAGACACGTTTCCTTGCCTTGGATATCTGTCAGCTGATAGACTACAATTAGGGAAGATAGAGCTGCTTTTTATAGCTATGATGGGAAAGTTGGAGAAACTAGATAAACTCACAACCATCCTGTTTTAGATGGAAAAAACTTTCTGGTTTTCTGGAAAGCAGAAAGCTGAGTGAAAAGTGCTAAAGCTTTGTGCACGCATTGGCTGATTTACCTGCAGCACCACAAAAGAAGCGTATAAGGAAGACAGAGTACAACACAAAAACCTTTATCTGACTTGCTAGAGTAACTTGAATTGTGAAACCACAGTTTTGGAGTGCCACTATTGACTAAGGAGCAGCTGGACAAGGTTTCTGTTAAGAGTATAAGAAGCCATAGGGGTTTTGATTGGCAGCCCTTCCTACATTGGTTCGTTTGAATTCTCAGGGCTCCTGAGGATTTAGCAGTAAATTGAAAGCAGAAACTACCAGTTATTTCTGAAAATTTTGCTGTGAAATCACATACAAATAAGAAGGCAGAAAGTATTAATTATGCAGAAATGGGATGTTTCTTTTCTACTTCATATTTTACTTTAAGGATGGGGATGAGCCATTTGATTAATGCAAGGCACTAGTCCCGATGTCACAGTGTCATATATAGAGAGTTAATCATCTATCAGATCTTTATTTTTTACAGAGTGTCATTTGTAGTTAGTTTGTTCTGCTCATTATTCAGAATAATCACAAGCCATAGGATCACAACAGCAGCGTAGAATGTGAGCTAATAATCTGTGCTATGAGACAGGGTTGATAATTTAGGTTCAGAGCCATGACAATGCTGGAACAGCACTCTCCAACATCTGTCAGGATGGCACATGTTCTAAAGCTGTGAGTAAAGAAAGGAACAATTCTTTAGATTTCAAGTATGCAAGAGAAAAAATGGTGGTGGAAGGAAAGGATGATACAAGTGACAGGGTAGTTAAAGAGGACAGCAAAGATGCTTGTAGAACCTGCCTTTAGAAGAATAGGAATGAAATATAACACATATAGAGAGAGCTGGAAAGCCAAACTAAAGTTAAAATCAGGGAGCTGTGCTCTCTGGACCTCTGTGGCCCCCAAACACTGAGAGATGATTTTGCAAGATGGAGGACATTGCCAAGGAGCTTTCCTGGTTAAGAAGGTTTTGAGGTGTAAACTTTGTGTGGCTGTGGCATTCACATTCCCTGAAAAAATTCCTTCACCCTGGATTTTTCTCCTGGGAAGCTGAGAGGCCTCAGAGAAAAAAGAAAACAATTCTTACCTCATTTGCTTCTCCTGTGTTGTGTTCATGTGGAATGTGTTTGGAGATTGTTTAACCACAGGTGATTGTTTCATTGGATTCTGATGTGAGTTGTTTTCACTCTTTGGCCAATCAGGACCAAGCTGTGTCAGGACTCTGGAAAGAGTCACGAGTTTTCATTGTTATCTTTTTTAGCATTCAGTAAGTATCCTTTCTGTATTCTTTAGTACAGTATAGTATAGTATAGTATAGTATTCTTTAATATAATAGAGTATTACAAAGAAATAAATTAGCCTTCTGAGGACATGGAGTCAGATGCATCATTCCTGCCTCATCAGGGCACCCTGCAAACACAATATTCAGCAAGCAATCGAGTATCCTACTGCTGACACTGAAACTCTGGTGGGCTTATAACTGGCAGTGTTAATTAAGCTGAAGAGAAAGAAGAAATGAAATTAGCAACTTGATAGTCTTTCATACTTATTCTTTACTTATTCTTTTATGTTGGCATAGCCTTTAGTCTCTGGGGACTCCTGAGAACTTAAGAAGTTTTTGTTTGTAAAATACTAAAGTTTTATAATATGATTCAATTACTTTTATACCTTATTTTGTGTCTGTAAGAACGTAGAAAATTTCTTTTATGTCATTGCCATTTAAAAAATTGTACAAATGCCCTTAAATATAGAAACAGAAACTTTTCTCCAGGCTGCACTCTACATGGAAATAGCTTATTTCTTCAGCTATCAGGTTGCTCCCTGTTTGTTTATTGTATCTAGTGAGTATTGCAATTGGGATCAAGTATCTTATTTTGTCAATATTTGTAGAGTGTTTAAATCCACTGAAGATCTTCCCATATGAAATGTAATCCTAAATTTATATTGATCCTTGACACATTTAAGGCTCTAATCAGCTTACTTGTCTAGGTCTCTGATATGAAGTTGCTTAAGTAGAAGATTCTGTGAAAATATAAAATAATATTTTGTGGTTATGTTTTCAGTGCTTATTAAAATGTTCTTATTTTTGACATCCAGAAAAGCAAGAAGCAGTATTCTGCAAGCGACTTTTATAAATTGTCCATAATATTGGGATGATAATGTCTTTGCAGTTCTTGCTACCCTGGTGGATATTTAAAGCACAGAAAATTTGTTGCTGCTTCACAAATGCACAAGCAGCAGTAAAGAAAATATATCTATTCATAAGTGTATGGCTCTCAAATAGAGAAAAATATTACTATTCTTTAGCATTTGAGAAGAATTCATCTGTGGTTTATCTACATTAATCTTGTTTTCCTTGACTTTGAAGTTCATGATATTTCTGCTACAGGTTTTTACTTACATAATTCATTTTATCTAAGTAAATAATTTTTTTGGGGGGGGTTGTAAACTGAGTAAAAAATAATTCATCTTGCTTAGAGACATTTAAAATAAATACATACAATTCAGTAGCGGGTATCCTTTCTTCCAGTTTGTAATACAGAGGCTTCTGTTTATTTATCAGGTGAAACTTTGTCCATTTCATATAATCTTCAAGGGTAAGCATCCATCACATTTGTATTTCAGCATTTGTTATGACTGATATAAGCGTATTCTTTAAAAGAAAGGAAATAATATTTTAAAAAAAGATACTTTATAAAAGAAATTTAGCACAGCTGATTCGAGGTAAGGATAAGTTACTGTGCAAGAAAACAGTGAATTGGAACACTGATTTCTGAAGACTTCTGAAGATTTTGTACTTACTTAAACATATAAAATTCACAGAATCTTTGATAAAAGTTTCCTGTAAGTTCATACTGGCTCAGGTATAATATTCCTCCAAACAGATCCATAAGGAATAAAAGTTTTGAAAGCTAGAAATGTTCTTGACTGAAAATCAATTTAATTGTTTCTATTGGCAGCATATTTAATGCAGCATATTTTTCTGATTTCTGTTTAAAATTAGTATCAATTAAATATATTCATGTCCACGTTGATATTTTATAAATATATTTTATCAACTCACCCTAACTTTCCAAAGAGATTTATCATGTTTTATCAAATATCTCAATAAGTTCTTCAGAAATCTTTTAATAATATATCAGTAATGAGAAACTTCAATATGGTTCTCTAGTGCATTCAGAGAATGATAGAGTATTTAATCTTAAATTGGTAAAAAAGATATGGAATGATAGACAGAGCTTTGATCCTTTAATATTGCTCAGATATGCACATTAGAGGAAACCCTGGAAATCTTTCTGTGCTCTGATTTTATTGTATTTATATGCCCAGAGCTAACTTTAAGCTTTCAGTGTGTCCTTTTCCCACCATTTCAGTCAGAAGGATCTGAGATTTAAAATTAATATTAGGAAAAAAGTTAGTAACTTGATTTGAGGCAGTTGACTGACAAAACTAATTAAAAAGTCAAAGACAATCTTCAAGGGGCAAGGCTCTAAAACTTGAGAGAAAGCAAAAAAATGAGAGTTCCTCTGAATCCAAGCCACAAGAGCACTAATATGTCAGATATAAATTCTGAATAATGTTTTTTATTTAAAATTGTACTCCTATCAGAATTTAATTGTGAAAGCAATATATGTAAATAGCCTTTTATAAAAAGTAATATGTAGAACACACAAAGATTTAAGGAGTTGTCTGTCTCCTAAGATCTAATTAACAACTTGACAAAATGCACTCTCTGAATCCATTAAGATAAGTCCGTTTTGCTTGCTCTCATCCCATCAATGACTAATAAAATTAATATTTTACTATTTCTTGAAGATATCTTCAGGTTTCTACAGAACATCCTTTAAATCTTAATTTCTATTGGGAAGAAGATACGTAACATTCTATATCTCTAAAATTATTTCTGACAAAACAGAGAGGTTTGTGGTCCTACAAGTGAGACAAAGGCCATGCTACAGAACAGAATCAGACTGACTGGTTGAAGTTAGAATTAAATGACATCCTTTTCTTCCACATACTGTTTCTGTAATTCATGTTTCTAGACTATTAGAAAATAATAACATTTTGCAAGAAGGAAAACATGTATTCAGCCAATGGCCTGACAAAACCAGGCATACAATGTCAATCTCCTGTCTCAGGTATCCCTGCTGCTCTTGTCTCCTAAGTTACCAGCCAAGGAAATAATAACTTCAGGATGTGTAGGTTAACATCCACAAGATTGAAAATATCTAAGGTCATAAACTGAGTTGCATCTTCACCAGTAGCTTGAAAAAATATTTATAGCTGTCCACTGACATAACTGGACACTTACAGATCAAGTTATTTTAGCTGCAGGATTCTTAATAATACATTTCTCTAAATATTTCCCTTCCAAACTCAAAAGTGAAATTTATTTTTCCCTTCTCTTAAATGTACCCTGGTTCTAGTAGAAGAGAATTATGGTAGTGTATTACAAAAATATTGTTTGTTGAAACTTATTTCTTTGGAATAATGATTAGCTGGAGAATAGAATAAGGCTAGGAATAAGGAAAACAAAGAATAATAAGAATAAAGAAAACAAAGGTTCAACTGGAAACTTGTTTACAGTCATATTACAGAATCTCAAGACCCGCCAGAAACTTCCTATCTATCCATGAATAAATGCATCCCAGGCACCTTTGGATTGGCTCCTGAAAATATTTTAAATTTAAAAACGTTTGGATTCTTGGACCTTAAGGGTCCTTTCCAACAGAAATGATTCTATGCAAAGACCTTTTACAATATTGTGTGTGTCTTGTGCTGTGGGGAAAACCAGATGTTTAGATTAGGAATGCTGTTCTCACTCTGGAAAGCAATAAACAGCAAAGTGCACATTCCCAAATGCATTACTTAGTTTTATGGCACACTACCACTGGATGCTCAAGCTATGGAGGGACAGAAAATGGGATGGACAACAAGGGAATGAGCAATTTAGTTCTGAAATGAAGTTATTAATATGTATGAATTAAAAATCAAGTTTGAATGAAATAACTATATTTAATCATTCATTATGTGTCAAAAAATTGGGGAACAATAATAACTAATTTTTCTTATAACGACAACAAATTGAAGTAATGGGCACATTATAGAGGTGTATATTTACTTAACTAAAATAACAAAAATCATGGTGTCAAGGCAACAAAGTGGCTAATAAACTGCAATAATTTTAGTATAGATTATTCACTTTACTCCCTATTTTTAGCAAGATTAAATAACATCAATCATGTAACATAAAAGCTCAACATCTTGCCAGTTGAGTTTATTAACACAATAAAATAAAGACAATTTTTGGGGGGCTGGAATCACTTAATAGCTGCATTTACAACTACTGTGAACTTTTTTCATAAATGAAAATTGATACTACTGCTTTAGCTCACCCATTTATTTCATGTCATGATGCTTCCTGAGGAGAGACTGCTTATTTCAAACCTGCTGGGATACAAGGAGGGAACAGGGGCAGGGAAATATGGACAAATCATATAAAGTTATGAATCTTTGTTAATTGCTCAGCATGACCATGGGATGCTGCTTTTAAATAACTCTGTGAAAGCATCAAAAGAAAACTGATATTAAAGGACAGAGGATTGCTGATGTTAGAAACTGTAGAGAATTGCAACTTAGAAATGAGCCAGCTTAAATTTAAAGACTTATAGTAATGACAGAAAGACTGTGTCTACCTTCATGTTCCTGAGATCATTTAGGCAGCTTTTATCAATTTTAAAAAACGTGCCCAAAGGTTGCAGAATGACCAGGTCTGCTAGTTTGGGGTATATTGTTCCTCTCAGGGTGATTTTCTTGTGTCCTTTCTAGCAGATGTATGGAAGGGATTCCTCAGGGCTTAGTGGAAACCTCTGGGCAAATCTCTGTGCCTCTGCGGACATTTTGAAGTGTTGGCAACATTTTTCTTTTTTTTTTTTTTTTGCAAATTGGCAAAGGGGTTTACTTGGAATTCATACTTAAGGCTAAGGCCATTCATACTTAAGGTCACTTTAAAGGTTTGTTTTCTGTTTCCCCATCCTTCTGTGTTCAGATTGCCCATCAGCATCAATATATGCAAGAAAGAGGATTTTTGAATTTAGAAAAGCTGACTGCATTACACATTTCGTAAAAAGATTTGGATTAGCCTATCATAAAAAGTGCCTTTCAGAGCGAAATTTAACAAAATTTATTCAACGTACACCTATTGATATCCTGTCTGAACAGAAAGGATCAAGAAATTCTTAAGGGTTTTGTTCTTTGCTCCTAATAAATTTGGATAATATGTAACCTGGAGGATTCCACCACCTCCTAGAATACTTCAGGTTTCTGGAGAAATTTGTAAGTGATGCCAAGCAACTAGAGAGGAGGTGATTTCCTTTTCAGTAAAAATCCTGCATTGTTCATGTGTCATGTCCACCAACAGTCAGATAAATTATTTTCCATTACTGATTAATTTTATGAGAGATCCAAATGACCAACAACTTAGAATAGTGATTTTCCCTTGTAGGAAATGGAAAACTGCTAAAGGCACAGAGGCAAAAAAGATGACTTTACACTCCTGGGGGATTAAGAAACTATGATTAGCATAGAGGTGGAGGAGGGCTGAAAATCCAAAGATGCCTTTGCTGAAAACATTTGCGTAAGGACTCACTTAAATATTCTCTAGTTCTGAATCTAAAAGCCCGAAAGCAATGTCTGCATTTCAGCTGCATTGTTTCACTATCAATTTGCACAACATGTTGATGAAATAAATTTCTCTGTATTTAGATGTTTGGGGGTTTTTTCCTGCATTGTATTTTCACATAAAACTGTGATGCAAAAATAGGGTATCCTGTAGCCACTGTGCCCTTGATATATATATTGAATTCACTGCATGTCAAGAGTAATCTTTCACTAATATATAGTTGGTTTTCTGAAAGAACCCTTGATAAACATAGGAGTGGGGAATGATTAAAATAAATGAACAGAGAAAAAGCCCTTCATGCTTATAAATAGAATCAAGGAATGTTAAGGGGTTGGAAGGGACTTTAAAGATCATCTAGTCTTACCTAGCAATGCAAGAGGTAAAAATAAAAGGTGTTTGGTCCACCCCTGGGTTTGTTATCAGAGCTGATTCTCCCAGTTCAGGAGCAGGAGAAAGGGTTAGAAATAGAAATAGCAGAGCTATGCAGGGGTGTATAAGCTTAGGTTGGTACTGTGGATGTAAGAAATGCTGTGGTAATATTGAAACCTAACAAACTTGGTATTGGATCAATCCAAGATTACTAGATAGATATGTATTGGTATATCACCTGTCAGTAAGTCAGATTTCCTTGTCTCTTAATATTTCTGTTAATAAATGCAGTGAAATTATAAACACAAGTCCTTACTGGATTATCTATTTCTAGTGTATACTTTCATTTTAATGGGAGAAATCCCAAAATTACTACAGTGTCCAAAACTTGCCAATTTGGTCTCTTTTAAATCTTAGCCAAATTTAGGGGGTTTTTTATTTTATATTGACTCAATTGTTTGGACCCTCATAGCTAGCAATATATTGAGCAACTTCTATGAAATGTTTTTTTCAATGGAAAAGTACAATTTTCTTTTTCATTGAGATTGCTGCTGTCCTTCTGCAGCTGACCCAATGAAATTGTGGCAGACCCATGCTTCAAGTCAGCAAAGATTAGCTGTCTCTGCCAGGTGAAGTTAGGAGAAAACATGAAAAACTTCAAGGTTTATGTGTACAAAATACATTTATTTGGGGAAATGAAAATATTTGGAGCAATAACAGTCCTGTTGAAAACAGATCTTTATTTATGCTCTTATTTACAAAACAAGTCAGAGGAGAGTTTAACAAATCATTATTTTTTTGTCTGTGGAGCTTGTTTTAACAATAACTCTTACCATTCTTTAGTTTCCCACATAATACATAAAACAAACAGGTATTTAATTTCTATGTAATTTAGTTTGGCATTTTCACATTTTAGGCATGTCTTTCTGAGTATTCCTGTAGGTTCCTACTTTGTTTCTTTTATTCATTCAGCCATTTTATACGTATCTGTAAGTACCAATTGTTAAATTTAATTCTTTGATCTTTGCAGTTATTTGAGAAATCTTACCTGTTAAGAAAATTGTCCTTCCAGCTGAAGATGATTATTTTAAAGTGAAGATTAGAATTTTATCTTGTTATGGAAATAAAGGTGCTTGAGCTGTTCTTGGGATGCTACCTAGTAAGTCAAAGATCATTCTTATAGACTGATAACCTAGTACATTTCATTTTGAAATGGGCATTTTCCTGTTATTTCTAGCAATTTAAAGCATTTTTCCTGTAATTGCTCTGACCTAAGCCATTATTTTGACAGCTTTCTATTATTTTTATTTTTTTGTCCTCTGGTTGTTATGTTAGTGCCCACAAGTACAGAAAAGAATCTCAGTTTCCCTGGATTTCTGGGATACATCAGGCATTTACCACTTGAAATATACTTTTCTCATTGTATTTCCAAATTTTCTTGTAGTTTACTTTTCTCACATCCCATAGAATCATAGAACAGTTCCAATTGGAAGGGATCTTAACGATGATCTGGTTCGAACCCTCCTGCTGTCGGCATTTTCTGGCTCTATAAAACAGTGACTTACCTAGTAATGAAAATCAAATAGGGGACAATTAGACTTGTACTGAAGAACACTGGAAGACCAAATTGTGAGAATATTGAAAGGGCAATGTCACAGCCTTGAGAATTCAGAGAACAAAGTGTATGGTTGACTTATGGGGAAAGGTGAAGCGACACAGGTAAAGCGGTCTCCAAGAACTTTTACTGCCAGAACATGGAATGCAGACTTCCAGAGCGTTCTTGCCTCTTTCCATATCAGGGCTATAGTTTTGGTTGGCAGTGTCTGCCACCCTAGAGATCTGGTTTGGATGGATTTTCATGTTCAGTGTTGTCAGTTAGCAAGCTGAAAAAGAGGAGAAAAGAGGACAGCTAAGATCAGGAGGTAGAGAGGGACCTCAGTGACAGCACAAAAGAGACTTAAAGAGAGCCCATCTGCCAGAAATCACAGACCCCTTAATGGAGTTGTTAAAAATGTCTGCATAACTAGATGAATGTTTTCCTTTCACAGGAAAAGGATATTTATATATGTGTGTGTGTATATATATACACATACCTACATAAATATATATATATGCATATATATATACACACATATATGCATACATACATGTATAGTTTCATTGTGTCCATATGTGAAAGAAGAGCAGAATGGCTCTGCTAGGCTCTTGTAACTTTTAGGAACAGGGGAACAAACACAAATTTATACCACTACTTTTATCAATGAATATAAGAGATAAAAGGAAAAAGAGATGGGTATCTCCCATTTTCCTAAGATCTTAATGAAAGATTTAATTAGCAGCAGCAGCATTGTTGTACAATAAATCAATTAATCTCTCCTGCCCTTTCCCTTGTGAACCTTTTAAAAACTCACAATTAATTAATTGAAATCTTTTGTCACTTAATCATTGCCCTACAACCCTGAATTATCATGTGATGCAATAGAGTAAAATGCCATGCTTTTGATGCACATGGGATGACCCTTCCAGCTTGAATTAATTTACAGTGGTTTTGCAGAATAATTTATGGCAGACTCTGCTGCTTTTTTTTGAAATTTGAAGGGACCTTCTCTGATATGCTGATATGCTTGTTGAGGAAGATATATCTACGTATGGATGCATCTAATTTATACGTGTTCTGTAGTCATAAATATACACTCATATAATGAGAATTATAATGTAATATATAACATGCAATACAGTTTTTTTCCCCACTGTTCATCTTGCAGCACACCTCAGTCCTGCAAATCAGAACAAAAACATCTGTGCTGGAAATGCCCCTATGAAGGAGACAACATTGACTTGGGGCAATTCCTTGATTTTGAAATATAAGAAGAGCTTAGCCATATTTTACCTCATATTTCTCACATATTAGAAATCTTGTGCTTAAATTGAGAGAAAAGTGGAAAAGTTGTCTTAATGCTGCATATTCAGAAGATAATCTGCTTAAAGAATGAAGCAGGGAGTAAGGGGATGAATATTTCACTCTGGTCTACTACAGGGTCCCAGATGTCCTTGAGCTCAGTCCTTGCTTGTTCACTCGATTACTACATCTCTAAAAATAGGTGAATAAATCATGAAAGTTAATTAGGCTGTGTTGGGTATCTGCAGAGAGACAGTGGTGTTATTAATAGCTATCTTTTTATACCTTACCTTTATTCTTATTTATGGGTTAACATGCTAAACATGTAATTTCATGTAATACTCAAGGTGATTTCCACCATTACCAAAGGCCTCTTTGAAACCCTGACATGAGAGAACTGCAGCCAGCTGCTTCCCAAAGGTCATCAGATGTTTGAATTACTTTTCTGCCATTAAGGTGAGTGATTATACTCTCTCTGATGCTTCATGCTTGTGGTGGTAGGGTTAAATATATTCAAATATAACATAAAAAATTGGGAATGAGTAATACATATTTATAAGAAATTCTTATTGTTAGCAAAGTTTGTTTTGCTGACACTGTTTATACAAGCACAGGTGTGTCATAAAAGATTTCAGCTTGAAATAAATGTGCTCCTTAGCTTTAATTGGGCTGTTCTTTTCTTTTTCTTCTGCCTTTTATGAAGCACATTCCATCTTTAAGAAATTATCTACTAAAAAATAATCAAGATGTTCCAAAGTATTTAAGTTGCCAAAAAGCAATCCAAAGAACTTTCTGCTCGTCTTGGTTTGTGTTGTTTTCTTAAAAGGACAGAACAAATATTCACTTCACTTTAGTAAATGCACTTTGATTAATAGTGTATGCTTCATTTTTATATGGAGATTCCAGATTTCAGTGCTCTGAAATCTGCAGTGAGAAGATGCTGTTTGGAAGGCCTTGGAAAAGGAAGAAAAAATTATGTTTTGCTAGCAGAGAATTAAACAAACAGGTGCCACACTGACGCAAGCAGGCACCAGAGCTCTCCTGTGCCAGTTCCAAAGCACATCCTTCCCCTTCAGCATCCTCTCCTCTGGTGGAACAGAGAGCAGAGGAAAATCTCTTTGACAAAGGTAATTTGACCAAATTACAAAGGCCCTTCCTTCGGCTCCTTCTCTGATCTGCAGCCACATCTTCACCAAAAGGATTTGTGCTTTCCCTTGCCCAGACTCCCTCTTCTGAACTACAGAAAACTTGGAAATGAGTTTCCTTAGAAAGAGTTTCTAGAAAGAAAAGTGTTGCAAGCGGCTAGCTAAATGTTCATGGAGCAATTGGGTGAAGGAACTCCAGCAGTTCTGTTGCTGTGGCTGGCAGATACAGAGTCCCAGCTTTCATGTGAAAGACAAGGTTTAAGCTGAGCTCATCAGGCTGTAAGAAACCTGCTCCCTCCCGGTTTTCAGTGAATCAGGATGATGCAGAGCATCTGCAACCATTCCTAGGACTGCTCAGCTAGAATTTACTTAAAACAGAATGTGCTAAAGCATAATTTTGCCAATCAAATTATGCACAAGCTTTTTCTATAGTATGTGATACAAATGTAACCATTTTGATAAATTTCATCTTCTGCTAGGCAGGTGCCTTTCTCCCTTAAAAACAGGATCTAAAAATAAAAAAAAATATTTAAAAAGATATATAAAAAGAGGACTTCTTCAGCTTCACATACTTATTACAGCACTTCATAATTACATGGGAATTTCTCCATGAAAAGAAGAAGGCAATAAACATGAAAGTGAATAATTCTAAAATAAAATATCTTTCAGACTAATAGACTGACTTAAAAGCAGTGCATTAATAAAAATGCTAAATGACTGTTGAATTATTGAGAAATTATATATGTGTAATTAAATACTAATAGAGATTTGTTTCAGAAAGTGACAATGATTTTTGATTTAAATGTTAGGATTTTGGGTTTTTTACCACAAGAAAGCAATGTTAGAATATTAAACATGGAAATGCTGGCTACCACATTTAGGACAACGATTTTAAGGCAGTAAATTAAAGTCTGAAAGAGTTCTTTTCTTTTCTGGAGAGCTCACAGCATCCTGCCGGGCATTATCATGGTGTTAGTAAAAGGAAATTCAAAGGATTTTATTATGGGGACAACCAAGTCAGAGCAATCTGGAAAATCCTTGAGAGCTGAGAATAAACATGAGGCAGCTGAACCATTAAGAAATAGGGATTAGCCAATGTAGGGGGTCTTTATTGGTTTTATTGTTTTACAGCAAGGTTGTGAGCCTGCTGTTTTCTATTCTTTGTGAGTTTTTCTTTGAATTAGCCCAGTGTTACAACCACTGAAGACACTGATATAAAAACGTTGCTCAAGCAGATGTTGCACTGGAAAATGGGTCCAGATAATTTTATGCATTTGTTTCATTTAAATTATTTACTAGAGTTTTCAAAAAGAAGTTTTTTTGAGAAAAAACCATGACTAGTAAAGACACGAGTTAAGTCCACCTAAAAGCAAATATTTCAATCATTAAAATTTAAAGCTGAGATACTACAGTTGATAAATGGGATACTCCTTATATATATATATATTTTTTTTTTTTTGGTATTCTATAACAAGCAATCTGTATGAGCATTTCTGGGTTTTTGTTGGTTTTGGGTATTTTTTTTTGGTTCTTTTTGGTTTTGTTTCTTTTTGGTTTGGTTTGTTTTTTTTTGGTTTTTTTTTAATGGAGAGTAAATGATACATGAAGCTATTGGGGAAAAGGAAGTTCTGCATTGCAGAGGCTTGCTCTCTTGCCTGTTTTCTTTGCAATACTTCTAAGACAAAGATACCTTTTAATTTTTTTTTTTTTTTTGTGAGGCAACTTCCATCACTTTTGTGGATCCTTAATTTTCCTTATTTTACAAGTCTGAACCTAATGATCTATTTTTTCATTGGATTCATAACTTTTTTATTTTATCTCTTATTTGTTAAGTTTTTTATGAATTGAGCTATTTTTGAAGCAATCTTAAAGGAAGGTAAAATCTGATGGTCTATACTATGATATACCAACACTGAAAAATTCTACGAAATTGCATCCCATGGACTTAACAGAGAGCCACAGAGAAAATCTACAGCTTTCACTCTGCTTCTTTTGTGTCATAACTCTCAAATAATTCCTGATGGGAATAGTTAGCATGAATTTACTGAGTGTAAATAGTGCTTGGCCAACCTGATCAGCTTTTGAGATGAGATGACTTCTTCTGTGGAGAAAGGGAGTGCAATAAGTGCTGTTAACTTTGACTATTACCTGATTTTCCTTTAAGTCTCTGCTGGAAAATTTGCACTGCCATAATATTAAACTGCCTTCTTTGCAGAAGCTGGTCTATAAAACACTGTGTGGTGGTTGAAGGAATATCCTAAACATTTTATATAATTATCCTCTTAGCTTTTTTTTCCCACTTCTTTTTCTCTTGATGGTGCAAAAACTGGATTGTCAATATTCATGTTATCGCTCTTGAATTTTAAGAGGAAATTTTTGTTATTGTATAAAGGATGTGGGTTGAAATTAATCCCTAATGAAGCTTCCTCTAAGCACTTCTCTCAATGATAAATATTATCAACACCTTAAAAATAATTAATCTGTATGTCAGAGGTCACAAACTGCCATAAGCCCCATAGGATAACTAGAGAGAGGCTTGCACAAGTCTGAGCTTGGAGGTCACTTTCCAGTGTGACAGTGTGAGAGAACTGGAGACTGTGTGCCATATTCTTATCTCCTTTGAACTGTTTTGTTTTTTTTTTTAAGTCATCTTCTTTCACACAATGATTCATTAAATATCTGAACTCTCATTCACAAGCGTGCCTCTACTCACAGCATGCGAGTACAGCAGTATTCCATGGTGATATGTGAGGAGAGGTTTGCTTCTTCAACCAGTTTGGTTGGTCTTCTTGCTGAGAAGTTAATCTTCATGGAAAATATGCCAGTGAATGTCTTTGCAATCAGCTGAAGTATAGCTGTCCATTCTGATGGGAAAGAAGCAGAGTTTTGAGATATTTTGCCTCCTTTTTTTATTTTAATTTTTTTTAATATTTTACTTGGTCTTCAGCAGACTGTCCCCACAACTACTCAGTCCACTACCAGAGAGTCATTCATCTCCTACTTCAGGTTATAATGAACCATCACATTACAGGCTGTTAGCTCACATTTTGTCCTTCAATCTTGAACATCTTGATCCATCCCTGGCCTTGAAATTACCCCACTGGCCATATTTCAATGTGGTTTTTGTTGGACCTTAGGCACCATAGAAGGCAGCTCATCTAAAAGTCAGTCAGAAGTGGATATCAATGACTTATATTAAGAAATATAAATAGCTTAATAGGTCTCAGATTAACCATTGATGCTAAAGTTTACAGCAAGTAACAAAGACCAAATATTTTATGTTCTGAATAAAAAGGTATTAGTTCTTGGCAGGAGCAGAGGGGAACCTAAAAAAGAATGGCTGGTTCAGCCAATCTTTCCAAGTGTCGTCATCAAATACATTTCCAGGATGTGTTCATATTTCAAAAAATATGCCATGCCCTACAAAACAAAAAAACCCAAAGTAACCTTCATTCACTCTATTTTGAAAACTCTAGTGGTCTTCATTAAAGGTAGATAGATGTAGATTTTGTATAAAAGGATGGGACAGTTGTGGTTTTTTTCTTCTGTTCAGAATTATGCAGCTATTTAGGGAAAAAGTCAAGTATTTTATTATATATTCTTCAATTATGTAGTAGTAAGATATTCAGAATTAATTTATTCTTTGCCTCAATGTCTATGTGCTTATTATTATTATATTTTGCATGGAAAGTGGCTCTGTGAAAAGAAGGGAAAGTTCCTGTACCATGTAATAATCCAGAGCTACCTCTCAGATCTCAGGCTTCTTGCACTAAATCTGTCTAGCCCCAATCAGTGAATAAATATCTGATTTTTTCCTGAGCCCTGTACGTAATGTAGTTTTTCAGAAAAGTTATTTTTGAACTGGCTGCACTTGTGCTTAACTGTGCGAGGCAAATAAGAGTTATTACCAAAGGGAGTGGCATTCACTTCAGCTGCTCTGCTTTGGTTTGACAGCAATCAAAGCCATAAGCAGTCACAATTCAGACTGGTGTATTAAGTGATATCCATGGCAATTTACATTAGTGGATGGGAGCAACTGAAGTGGTCAAATTGTCCTTTTTTTTATAGCATGTGTCTGATTTTGCCAGTATCCTCTGGCTGTGAACCTTTAAATCCTACCTAGCTTACCTTGCTAGAGTTTGCAAGAGCTGGTCTAACCTGCTGTTCCCAAGGGCAGAAAAGAAATTAATTTTTAATAATAGCAATAAGAATAATACAAAATGAGTCTGGAGCTACCATGGGACACATGACATGGTTCAAAAGACTTTTCAAAGAAAGCTGTTTCTGTGAAATCTGTAGGGCACGTGATTACTAGTGGGAACTAAAAAGTTGATTATTAATCTAACTTTTCTAATAATAAGAACAGCTGAACCTTGGATGGTAGTGATTATAATGGGCATAAAATGGCCACTTTTCTATTAAATGCCATTAAAACCACCACAACTTACAGTTTACAGAATGGGATGAACACAGCTAAGAGAGGCAATTGTTTCTGTGTGCGCATTCAACTTTCAAAATATGAAAGTTAGATTATTTGACAAAATTTTTCACTTTGTGTTCACTGTTTTGCAATACCTCACCTTGATTACTTTTTTTTAGGTTTTTTAACAGCATTTTTATGCAGAAATATTCCTTGCTGTGATGCCAGATTGATTTTTTTTTTTTTAATATGTTCTCTGTATTCTTTACACATACATTTGTAACTCTGTTGACTATTTTGTATAGTTATACAGTTCCTAGCTAGTTTTCCCAGTACTTTTCCCTACCCTGACAGGCAGAAAGACAAAACACATTCCAGAGCTGCAAGCTGGGACTACAAGGTCCCTATCCTATCTTGGAAGCTGAACCCTGGTGATGCCTTGTGAAGGCTGACCTAGAGCAGAGGCTGGACAGAGTTTATGAAGAATAAAGTAGGGATTTATTACAAGGCCTTAATGAATCCACCTTGAGCAGCACAAGAGCCCAGCCAGAGCTACACCCCAGATGAACCCAAAATGGTCACAAAATGGATGACTGGTCACAAGGTCTCACATTTTTGTAAGTTCTGGTCCATTTGCACATTGGAGTTAATTGTCCAATTACAGCTTTAGCCCATGCAGTCCCACCCTTCTTGTTTTTCTCTCTTCAGTCCACGTTGTTTATGCTCTTGGCCCTGAGATCTGGATCAGCTGTCCTTGGTTCCCAGCTAGAGTAGGAATTGCTTTGTCTACCTACTCCATGAAGAGAACTTACTATCCCCTCATATGAAGCCCAGACCCACACACTGAAGCAGCACAGAAACTGGAAAATGTAAAAGTTAAAACCTGAAGCATCACTGGGAACCAAGGTCAAAATCACACATCTTCATCGACAACGTTTAGTCCTTATAAAGCGGGGATGGGATCCAGAGAGGGTTGAACTATAGGAAATTGCCTCATCACTTATGTCTCTAATTGCTGATTTTTGTCAATTATGCTAATTTGCTAAACTTATAAAACCATATTCACTCCATGGGGGGACTAGGCATTTTGTGGACATTTCCCATATCTCCCCCTGGACCCCTCTAATAAAGACCATCCTTTATATTGCCTCCTATACCAATAGTATCTCCAAAGTGTGTTGTTTCATTTCTAGGTTCTTCAAGGCATCAGTCTGATTAACCATTTCCAGGGACAAGTCTTATCTCAGCGTTCAACCATCCAATCCAGTTATAAATGACAGCAAGATTAGACATCATGGCCACACTTTCACAACTCATCTTGATTCCATCAATTTTATCATCACTGGAGGGAGATGAAAGGATATGAATTGTTTCAGTTTAACACTGCATATTTTCAGCTATGTTTTTATTGAAAACTCTCCCAGCTCTAGGCAAGCTACATGAATATGAAACTGCTTAGACTATTAGCCAGATAAATTTATCTCAAATAAAATATTTATGCATTTCATTGTTGAATTTGTTTGAGATGCAGTGAAAGAATTAGAAGCAGTGCTTTCTCCTTTTTATAGCCCCTAGTTATTTTTGAAAATATATTATTTATATGCATATATATACATTTTAGATTTTGTCTCATTTAGATATCTCAAATACTTTTTTTCTCAAGTTTTTGAAGTCTGTTTTGAAATCTGGGACTATTTTCTATATGCAGTAAATAATCATACACTCATAAACATAAGCAATGTTGGTATTCATTTATATAAAAGCAAATTCAAAATATAAAACGTAAGTATATTCCTTAGGAAAAAAAGTCCCTATATTTTGGCGTCAATTTGTTACTGGATTTTCATTTTTGGACAAAATAATTTTGATGTGTCTGGAAATAAATCAACCAAAAGCCCCAATTATATTATTACTACTGTTTTTGCTGTAAAAAATTTGTTCACTTTACCTTTTAACTTTAAAAATTACCTCTCTATATCTGCCCTGGATCAAATTTGTTCTGATTCCTTCTTGGATACCTTCCCTAAGCTGGATTTCTGCTCAAATTTCATTTAACAGTCTTTGCATTTGCCTCAGAGGGTTTTCCATACTTTTCTTCCATTCCCAGTAGAAATCTTATTTGTTTTATATATTGGCTTTGGTGCAGTTGATTCTCAAGTATTTCTTTTTCATAATTATTTCATATGTATTCACCTACAGCTTCCAGTATGAATCTTGAAATCTAATTTATAGAAAAAATTTTTGCTGCCTGGCTAAATAACACTAAGTCTTTCTTATTAGTCAGTCTTGTCATAATTATTTTACATTGCAGTCCATAACTAATGTCACATATGTATTTTAGACTATTCAGTGCTTCATATTATTTCTAAAAATATTATAACTTTATGAAATGCCTTAATGCAGCTTTTGCATAGCCTGGGGTGGGTTTTTTTTGTTTATTTATGTGTGCAATAATCTTAATTTGATGTCTTTCTTCATACAGTAATCTATTATGAGAGTAATTGCTTTGGCCAAATTTGAGCATCCAGAAGAACTGGACAACATGTATGAATGGAGTAAATATCAGTCATTTACATTTTAATTATGAAATATTTGTGTGCAAACCCCATGTTGAATTGTGTGTCTCCTGATCCTAATTGCATCATGTAGGTAATATTGATTGTACTCTTGTTAGTGACATCAGAACACAGCCATTAGTTACTAAGTCGATTCTTTTTTTTGCTTCAGGGATGCTTGATGCCACAGTCATGATTAAACACAACTTCCATCTGTTCTGGCCTTAACCAAGTGATATCCGACCCAAACAGAGCGTGGAACGATTCCAGACTCTATCACATTGCTTGGCTCAACATTTTTAGCTGTGGTAACTGTTTAATTTCATTGAAAAGTCTGGCAATAAAAGTCTTTCAGTTTTAAGAAGGAAAATAAATCTTTTAAAAAACATCCCAAGTTAAAGAGACAGTTGTTCAATGTGAACAGAAATCACCAAACATTGTCTTCATCCCTGTTAGATCATACCATGCTTTATGGTGTTATTTCATATGCTTATTGTGTAATTTAACAATAGAATAGGGTTGGAAGGGACCTTTAAGATAATCTTTTCCCTCTTCTTTGCTGCACTATAATTAGCTGTTGAAAAAAAAATTGACTCTGCAATTTCTTCTGCCTTGTTCCTATGTGTGATGGTAACAATGACAATGTTGATGTTCAAATTCATAAAGCCTCTAAAAAGCTTCCCCATCTTTCCTGCCCTCCCTCTAATAATATTTGTTTATATGGCTAATAAAAGCCATGTTTGGTGGACTAATAAAGCCTCCTTTCCCCCTTTCTTTTTCAGCAAAATGAATATCTCAAAACACTTGAGATGGGCAGGTATAGGATGATAAAGATTCAGGATGGGAGTATGGGTCCTGTGATGCAAAATAAGCTAGAGAAGACACTCTCTAGTTCTCACTGGTAGATGCAAATAATTGCAGTTATGAGGAAAATTTATGTCCTTTTACTCATTGCTATTTGACTGAGTCTGCCATCTCACACCTAAAAGTAAAATTTTCATGTTTTTAAAGGAAATGAGCAAAGTTCAGAATCTTCGCATTTCTACTGTTCTGGGTGTAACAAGATTTTAAGCTATCAGCAGGGTAAAATAATTACAAGCAAGATGCTGTCACATTACACCAGTATTTTTGATTGGTGTGGAAAATGTCCAAGGTTTTTTGTTTGGTTTTTGCTTGTTTGGGTTTGTTTGTTTGTTTGTTTTGTGTTTTGAGAGCAGACAGAAATGACATCATTCACAAGAGGAAAAGGTAATTTAAGAGCAGTCAATGTACGTAAAACTATGGAAGTTATTTAGAAGTCTGTTACCTTCAGCCAGTTTTGCTCATTCAAGTTTCTAAACAAAACTTAAAGTTTCTTACAGGTGCAAATGAAATTAGTCTACTCTGTTGAATCAGGACAGGGTAATATATATATTCAGATCTGTGAAAATGGAGGAGCAAAGCAGGGGAAGAATCTTCAGTGGAAAGAAAAGGAAATCAGATGCCAAATGTGAAGAATGAGAGACTTCATATTATTCCCAGAAAATTTTAATCTCCATATAAATTTAATAATTTGTAGGAATTTGCATATTAGATCAAATAAGTGAGCTAGTTTGCTTGGTACCCTGCCTCTGAAAGTTTTCAGTTGAGATAACTCCTACAGACAAACATGGAAATTAAATCAATTAGAGGTTGATAAATGTGCTGTCTTCACATCCCTTGATTATAAGAGTGCTTGCAGTTATGCATTTTGAGTTTATATAAATATAATTCTCACATTTATATATGTGTGAATGCATATGTATGTGTGTAAAATACACAAAGAGCAAACTCTTCACATTGTCTTTATACTACAATAAATAGGCAAAAAAAGGTGTGCAGGAGCACTCTTCTGGCCTCTTTTTATCTCAGACCAAAAAAGCAGTGACCAACTATTGATTAGACTAAGCTGACTCTTGCCCATTTCTGCATTGTCTAAAGTACAGTCTGAATTTTCACTTTATTATTTTTTATCTCCCTCCCTTCAGCTGTATTTATCTCTTCAGACTTTCTTGGTGAATTACTCTTGTAGATACAGCTATTTATACAAGAAACTGCAGGAAGGGTAGAAAAGTGAATACCTCATGGTGCTTAAATCAGGATTAGTACTTTACTATGTCAAGCTTTTGCAAGCTCTGCACTTTCACAAGTTTACTACTGACAGGTGCATTTAAGAGAGAATTTTGCATCACAATCCTGAAAAAAAATCAGTAGAATGGCTATACTAAACTGACAAACCATTCCCTGAAGTTTTGTTGTATAAACTTTTACCTTAAAACCACAGTTCAAAGGTAACAGAATGTTACAGTAATAAGATGTAAAGCAACTTCACGTTTTCTTTCCTTTCTGTACATGAAACACAGTATTAAGTTACAACTGTAATGGTAAAATATGGGTTTGCTTTTTATTTTATTGACTCTGCATTGTATTCACTTGTATTTAGACTACTTTTTCTTTGTAGTCCTTATGGTAATTCACCCAGGAAATCAGCTCTGTGCAAACAAAAGTAGGCATTGTTTCTGTTTGTGGGATTTGGATGAGTACATATTTAAATATTGAAATATAATACGGGGATAGGAAAACATTCTTTGTTTGCCAGTAAAGGACGTGGGCAATCCTGAGAACATATGGAAATCCCTATTTGATTAAAAAGCCATAGCTATGTTTCATTAAGAGTAAACCAAGAAAAAGCTGGTGCTTGGAAAGCTTTTGTCTTTGGTCTAGCTTCTTCTGTTAACATCTGGAAAGTTCCTGGGTTTGAATGCTAAAAGAAATGGACCGTGTGTAAAACCACGAAACTTCTTATTGAGGTCAGAAAAAGAGGCACAGTAGTTGTGTTGAACATGATAAAACCTAATTACTAACCTAATTACTGGAGATATTCCATCCTTTAGCTTTTCTGAGAGCATTGGAATAGACTCAGAATCTTCCTGCTGTGAGATTTGCTGCCTTAAACTAAACTGGGTTGTATGTTCTGGGCTTGGCATGAATCTGCTCTCTTAAGTACATATTTTCCAGTTTAGAAGACAGCTCTCCAGAAATAAAATGCAGAATATGATCTCTCTGGTAAGAAATAGAGTAATAGTCAATAGAGCCAGTAGTAGAATAGGATTGCTTTTTCTCACTCTGTGAAAACCTAGTAAGGAAAAATCTGAGGCAGACTGCCAACTGAACTTAAAAAATGTAATTATAACGAATATTAGTGATGTAATAAAATGGACATATTGTGATCTGTATCATTATTTTGATGAGATGACTGATGCATGCAATGATTTCCTCTGCTGTCTGGTATTTTCTATCAGAGATATGACCTTTGCTAAAGAGCCTGACAGCTTTATTGGAAGTGAATATCTAAGCACATATGTAATTTTTTCTTCCATATGATTGTAAAAACACAATTATTCAATGTATTAAAACCAGTAAAAGAACCATGATCATCATGGAGTTTCTTAACTGTTGAGAAACAGGAAAATAAATTTTTCAAGACCTTAAAAGAAAGACATATCTTAGAGCACAAAAATTTTTAAAATATCACTCAGTTTGTAAGGTTGGGTGGGGAAATCTGGCAATATGCAGAGAGAAATTGTTCCTTACTAATGAAAATCATCACTTAAATAGTGATGGGTCAGGCAGAACTTGAACAATTTTCTTTTATCCTTTTTTAGTTGCTCAGATACTGCGACAGGGTTTTGTTTCATAACTTCTGTAAAACATGGCTCATTTCTAGTTAATTATAACAACTCCTGGTTTGAGATAGCTAAATAAAATTGTAGACATTGAAGAGATTCCCTTTACTTATATAAACTACTGATAATAGGCTTATGAATAGCTCCAGGTGAGCCAAATCTCTTTGGGTTTACTTCCTAAATTTCATCAACATTTTTGCTTCAGTTATATCATCATGCCAGCATGCATCTGTATTTTTCTATAGGTTGCAATTTGTTTATAGGAAGAATATACAATGTAAGTAATGCATAAAAATAAGTACATACATTTGGGGCAAATGGTGAAAATCGTTTATTTATTTATTAGATGTAGTCCAGAGTCATAAATATTTCAAGTGTTCATAAGAGTACTTCTATTGGTAAGTATTCCACAGTGCAATTCTATTAATTTGAAATACAAAAGTGGACTAACAGCTAAAACACTTGAATAATAATTATTTACCATCTAGATTATAAGTATGGTATGAATAGGTCGCTGCCAACATAAAAAAAAAATTATATATGTCTAGTGAAAGTAATTAACAGAAGATGTTGGTTTAGATGGATGAGATCTAAATCTAAAAGCTTATTTTATCTGTTGTCCCTGTTGGGAAACAATTCTGTTCAAAGTTCAGGTACCATTACCCATGGGGATAATGGAAGCCAACAAGATAGGTGTGTCATGCACAGCCATTCCTATTTTAGCCTGTCAATGCATTACTGTGTGTTTGCCTTTCCTTTGGAAAATTATTCTTTCTGTCACTGCCCTAGAGCCAGTCTTTGTTTTATCTGTATGGAACACTGATAATTTATTCAGAGCTACTCTAGTTGAGGGTGAGGTTTGTTTTCACACGAGCAACTTCACATATTATGAATGGCAATGTATGGCTCTTTACTGCTCTTATCTCAGTTTGGGAAGGAGCAATGCCCAAATTAAGAAAAACCCAGAGGTATGAATCATAAAAGATTTTTAATTATGATTTAATAGTCTTTATTTCAATAAATTACTCCATAGCTCATTTAAGAGTAGCTACACTGATAATGTTTGGGACTAAACACCTTATTTTAAACATAAACATTTCTTCTTAGACCATTTACTACTGTAGATTGTTTTCTATATTTTTGTAAAATCTTTTAGTAATGTCATTTTGTTTGAGAATTCTTTTAAAAGAATCTGGTAGTAGAAGAGGCCCAATGACCATCACAGATTATTTCCTGGCTTCTTCAGTACTATGATCAACATAATACAATATAAATCTCACCTATTCTATTGTTAAGTGTTTTTGGGGTGCCAACCTTGATTAAAATACTGTTAATGAAGAGTAGCCATTGAGAACCTATAGGCTAATTCAGTGATTAGCAGAATAAGTGCAGTTTAATTCCATATTTTAGGTTACAGTAGGAATTGTCACAGTACAACTGAACTCCATCCACATGAGTAAAATTTGCTATTTAAATCACATTGTTGAACGCTGTTGGAGTTTTACTATGTTTGAGGCAATTTTTTTTTTAAACAGCTGTCTTCCTCAACTTCTCTGATATCTCTTCATTTTCCAGAGTACTGCTTCTTTGAATAACATAAATACAAAATGTTTTGGTATAATTTAAATTCTATAGACATTAATTTTTAAAGTTATTTAGGGGGCACACTCTTCTGGGTTCGATTGGAGTTGCTTGAATATTTGCTGAATTTCTGTACCTGTGATAAGATATGGTCTCTTCCTGAGAATGTATGGAAAGAGAATTAGAGCATGGCAGGTTTGGAAATGTGCAACTAGGAGCTTGTGCAAAAGCTGGAATGTATTAAGAACCCTTTTCCTGCTGCCTCAGTTGGTACACTGTGTTGAGGATTTAGCACTGATTACTCCAATTATCCATATTATTCCTCAGTTTTCTAAACAAAGTAGAATAAAACATTTTTATAACTAATTTTAAATAGCTATGGCATGTCTCCCCTCAGTTTCTTTATGACATTATTTTTTGCCTATAAATATACACATTCTTATAATTTATGTCTCTTTCTTGCTCTCTTTCCTACTTATCTCTTTATATCTTTGGAGAGAAACACTTCTATGAGGGAAGGTCCTTTTTAAAGGAAAAATTTTACATTTTCTCATGTGTACAGCCTCCCAACTTACTCTCTGCACTTCCTGTAGGGTACCTCAAAAGTCTCTATTTCCAGTACACAAGTCAGTTTCAATAGCCTGACCTTTTCTAGTGGAATAATATTCCTCATGAGAGTTTCTTACTAGATCTACTACTGAACTCCATGAATATATGATCTTTCTTGATAGTGAAATGGGAACTGAAGCCTTTGAATCTAGCCAAAGATTCAGGAAACTCTGACTTTTGAGTAAGGCTTTGCCTAACAAACTAACTTTCCCTTTGAGCTCCATAAATCATGAAGTATTTCCTTGGTCTTGGGCCAGGAGACTTGGCACCATGCACAACGATGCCATTGATTTGCTGGTGTGTCATTATATCTCCAAAGGGTAATGCCATAAATATCTTCGTAATTTACTGCAGATAATGGGCTGCAGACTCCCTGGCTCTTCTCTTAAACCTCTCAGCAAAAAGTTGCAGAGATCCCACAGCTTCTTTGAGCTCTCTCTTGTGATGCCAAGGCTTGTTCCAAGAAAGAAGATCTATCTCAATATCTCCAGGATTTTGTAAATGCAAAAGGAAATGGACCACGCGAGCTGAGGTTTTTTCCCCATTAATTTCACATATTTTATATACTTAGCTTGAGCAGTCACTTGATCATACAATTTGACTTTCTGCACATTAGATAGCCAAAGATCCATGATATTACTCTCTTATCCGTGCATTAAGAACAATAATTTGTTTCCTGAAGGCTTTGGGAATCTCTATGGTGACAATGGTCACAAGGGTTTTTGGGTGAAGGAAGAGACGAGATCCTTGACTGTAGGTAGAATGGTAAGGGGGCACAGTATTCCCCAATGAGTTGCAGCTGGGGCCAATTAAGAACAGGTGGCATGGATACTTAATACACCTGTAAGCAATTAGGTACAAGGACCATAAAAGGGTGGAGTCAGCCAAAGAGAGAGAGTAAGAGTCAGAAGCCTGCAAGAAGCAGAAGGAAGATTGTCAGAGCCAGATGAAGAATGCAAGAAGAGCTGGATGGCTGGTGTAAAGGCTGCAGGAGGAGATGAAGAATCCCAGGACCCCAGGAGAGGGTGAGGACCAGGAGAGTCCCAGAGAGGGCTGCAGCGAGGACCAGGAGAGTCCCAGGAGAAGATGGTGAGTTCCCCTGGAGGGGATGAATAATCTCAGAAGAAGATTGACCCCAGGAGGGTAGACCCCAGGAGAGGGTTGGAGAAGCTTTGGACATGCCAGGGCTCTGTGGCAGTCTGGCAGCAATATCCTTCATTGGATCGCTGCTGGATTAGCTGCAGATGCTCCTGGATGGACGCTTCGGGAAAAGCCCCTGGAGGGGGTGGACATGCATTGGGAAAAGCCCCTGGAGGGGATGGACTCTGTTATTGTAATGCTCACTGTAATATATAAATGTGGTTGTAATATTTACTATAAGTATGGGTGTAAGGTTTACTGTAATATATATGTATTGTTGTAAATGTGTTTAATACAACACTTGACTCCATGATCAGAAGGCTTGATTTATTATTTTATGATATATACATATGCTGTAACTATATAATTTTTCTGTGAACATGATGAGATTTCTGTAACATCTTGTAAGCCCCTGAAGTTTATGGCAAACTGGTATTCATTAATATCCTATGAAGGGACTGTGGAAGTATGCACTGAATGATTCTTATTTAAATAAGTGTAGCTACTTTGGTAGCTACACTGTACATCAAAGGCACTTAAAATTGTATGTGTAAAGTAATTTACTAACTTGAGAACTTTATCCAACCTATCAATAGGCAGTCTGTACTGATGTGTGAAACGAATCCTGGTTTCAGAACTTTTTGTTGTCTTAAAACTGGGGTGAAAATGAATGTGCTAGTAAGAGGAAGTCAGTGTAATATTTTGCAAGTGTGTGAAGAAAGCATCAGCAGAAGGACTGAGCAGGGTAAACAGAATAATATATTATGCTTCTTATTCTAGGACCAGATCTGAAGAGAAGCAGGACAGTTCTACTCCTACCCTTTTGCTGAAGCCAGCAGAGTTGAAAGAATTCCAGCAAGACTCAGAAAAGTGTCTTGGTTTGATATTGGCCAAATGCCAGGCACATTTGAAGGTCATTTGCTCATCCTCTCTTGCTTTCAGTTGGGCAGAGGAGAAGGAAAAAAATTGACAAAGGGCTCATGGGTTGAGATGAGGACTGGGTGAAAATAAGGGCAAAACAGGTTCAAATTTAAAGGTATAAAGTAAATTTATTATTAACATAGTCAGAGGAGGACAATGAAAAGTAAAACAAGCCTTAAAACACCTTTTTTTCCCCCAGAACCTCCCTCCTTCCCACCAACAGCAAAGGGAGACAGCACATGGGGTTTTGGTCAGTTCGTTATTCAGAATCTTCTTCTGTTTGCTCAGGGAGAGGAGTCTGTTCTCTGCTACGCCATGGGGTCCCTCCCACAAGCAAACAGTCTTCCCCAAATGGTTGTGGTGTGTGTCACTCATCCACAGGGTGCAGAGATCCAAGGACAGGCTGCTCTAGTTTGGAAGCAGGGCCCTCTCTCTGTCTCTGGAAGCAGGGCCCTCTCTCTGTCTCTGGAAGCAGGGCTCTCTGTCTCTGGAAGCAGGGCCCTCTCTCTCCATTCAGGTCTCCCCCTGGATCTCAGCTTTCTCTGGCATCCACTCACTTTTCCCATGGGCTGTGAGTGGATCTCTGCATCTCCCATGAACCTCATGCATTACAGGGGGACAGTTTGTTTCACCATGGTCCTCACTACAGCTTGCAGAGCAATCTCAGCTCCAGTGCTTGGAGCACCTCCTCCCCTCCCTTTTGCTATTGACCTTGGTGCCACCATATTTTTTCCCTCTTCTACAGGATCCCACCATGCCAAGAGGTTGATTTCGTCTAGGCTCCACAGTGGGGAGTCACTCACCATGTTCCCACTGCTGGCCAGGTGTCCCTGCTGCCATCATTCAGGCAGTGGCAGTACTGGCACTGTGCAATGCCTCTCTTTATACGGGGTGCCAAGAAGGAGATGCCACCACCACACCCCTGCCCTTCTGCTTGTGGCATGGCTGGCTAGTATTGCTGGCCATTTACAGACCACAAACAGGACAGGACTGCTGTGGAACATGCCCTGAGCTGTTTTATTTTTCAGCATCACTCTCATTACATGGTTATGACAATGGGAAGATGCCAGCAGCTCACATCCCAGGCAGCAGACAAAGAACTTAATGTTACAACCTACTTTATGAGTTTTTTGACCAATCACACAAAGCAAAAGCACATTGACAGTAGTTCCATCCAATCTCTAGAAGCACATGTACCTTTGGTTAAAACAATGCTTGCTTATTTCAAATAAAATACCTGCTGGTAAGCCTTAAACACAATGCACAAAGTTCCATTATTAAGCTTCAACCTTCCTAATATCTCACTAGATAAACTTTTCTGTAGCTTAGGGAGTTATTCTATACAAGCCTTAATACACAGACCATTGTTCTATTTGTCCTTGCTTTTCTACAGTTTAAATAATTTTTCTGCTGACCAATCTCATGGCTGCTGCTTAGCTCTAATCACAGTTCTTCTGTCTCTGGGGCCTGCTTTTTGCAGCTTTCCCAAAACCCTCTGATTTTGGGATCCAGGGGATCCAGCCCTAGCTGGATTCCCACAGCTAGGGCTGGCCAGGCAGGCAAGGCTCACCGCAGGCTGTGCTGAGATGGCAGTGGCCATGGTGGCCCATTGTCACGTGCTCTGCCAGGATGGCCCTGGTGGTGGCCGCTCGCCACCCTGGAAATAAACCAGTCCTGCATTGTGTTGTTTTCTTTCTTAAACGTGTCATCACAGAGGCGTTACCAACCTCTGTAACTGGGCCAGCAGCAAGTCCATCTTCAGAGCCATCAGAGATTGGCTCTATCTGACATGGTGGAAGCTTCTAGCAGCTTCTCACACAAACTACTTCTGTTGCACCCAAAAAACCAGGCTGTGCCAAATCAACAAAAAACCATGCAGGACCAAACCAGGAGATTCCTTTTTACAACAAGGTCTTGCAGCTCTGGAAAAAGCATGTTGAAAATAATTGTAATGAAATCTCATTATAGTGCTGGTGATTTGCTGATGGGCCCGAGTTTCATGTTAAATTTGCTCTATAATTTGTTTCTAGATTTCAATTCTCTTAATGCTGTTCTTATGATCCTTCTTGGGCTTTTTACTGTCAAATTCTTTGAAGATCTGTTGTCCCTTGCTCCTCCCATGTCTTTTGGTCCTTCCTGTATCTTCAGACATCTTTCCTCTCTCTCCCTGCCTTTCTTCAGCGCCCTGTCTCATTTCCTTGGATCTGTGGCATATGGGAATAGCTACTTGCTTGCCCTCATGCTTTAGCCTAATATCAAAAGACAGAACTCTTGCAGCAGTATTAAAATAGTAAGATAAAAATCAAGACTTTCTTAGAAGCTTCCTGGTACCCCATGTTGGTTATGGGCACACCTGGCCTTGCATTTCTACAATTTTATAACTTTAACAAATTAGTGTATCTAACAAATATTGTCCAGTTAAATAATAATTGTCTCATAATTGTTCAGATATTGTTACGTGATTTTCCCCCATGTTCTGCCCCATTGGAGTTGGCCCAGGGCTTCTTTGCCCCATTTCTTGTTGTGTCTTCTTAGATTATGGTTGCAAAACAAAATGTCCTTGTTCGAGGTTTTTTTCTTGGAAAATAAGACAAAACAGTATTTCAGAAATGTGTAGAAGATTATCTGACTGTTCTAAAAGGTAAGGGGAAAAGGGCAGGAAAAGTACTAGAAGCTACAACCACGTATTAATGCTCTACAAAGTTACCAACTATGAAAAATGTTTAGAAACCAAAAATCTTTAGGCAGCGAGGGAAGAAGCAATGGCTTGGTTTTTCCAGGTGATACCCAATAAAAAGCAGCCTCTGCCCAGCTCTGTCTTTGAGTCAACCCAACTAAAAGTGGTCCTTGGTTACTGTGCACAGCCAAGTACTCTGGGCTGTACACCTGCTGTAAGTACAGTCTTTGACATTGACATCAACATTGCTCTTGAGTTCAGATTTAATTTAAATGTTTTCCTAGGATTTTTTATTTCACTTAAAGCAGCTTGAGAAACTGAATCTTTTTGCAAAACTTTGAAGTTGTTCTGGACTGATTGCCTGCTACTAAAACTTTATGGTCTTCTCTAAAATTCAGTCCTTGTGGAAGGAGCTCACAGCTGGTTTGTGAGTCAGAAAGACTTAGTTGAAGAAGAGAAGATGATAAGAGTTGCCTTTGCCCCTGAAAGGAGTTCTATCGAGGCCATTAGCATGGAAATGGAGGAGAAGAACAGATAAACAAGGGGCCTGTAATTAGATTTTGGCAGAAAACAGTGGTGGAGACCACCTTGCTCCAATGAACATTATGTTTACTTATTGTGGCCAATGAGCAGACATAAACTTTGTGAGACGGTATAAAAAGACAGCATGCTGCTAAAATAAAGGAGAGAGAAGCCTTCTCAAATGCATGGTGTTTTTCTGTTTGTTACGAGCATCTCAACAATGACAAGTTCTCTTCTTCAGAAAATAACTTTTTTTAAATGGATACAAAGAACTACTGAAAACCGAGGTCTCCATCCATCTGGATGGGTTGGACTCGATGATCTTAAAGGTCTCTTCCAATCTAGAAATTCTGTGGAAGAAAATGCTGATGTTTTGGAATAGTTCCTATGCTTAGGCTGAGGCTTAACAGCACTACATTTAGAGGCTGTGACAGAAATGATGTTGATTTGTTATAGAAACCAGGCTCAATCCCTGCATCATGCCCTGCCCTGCTTTGTGAAACAGAGGCAGGTGGAAGTGATGGCAGTCCCTGGTACCAGAGTGGCTGCAGGCACTGATGTACATTTAATATGCTGCCCATATGGTCCATGTGGGTCACCTATGGCTTTGGTTTTTGCCTTAAGTTTGTCCAGTTCTGTTGCAAGATTGAATCCCTGTTAACTCTGAGCAGAGAAGGAATTTATATTTATAATTTCATTTAGGAACACAACCTTCAAGAAGAGAGCTGCATTAGAGAAAAAAAATAAGCATTTTATAGGTATTCTTTGACTATTGACTTGGATTATTCTAGCGCAATACCAGCTGCCAACCTTACAAAAGGTCAAAGCTATTATAGATTGATCCATTTCATCTCCTACTGAGAAAAATGGGAAGACTTCAATGACTTCACAGGGAGCTTAGCTGGCATAGCAATGCCTTCCTGAGAAGTACTATGTGGCCTAGTTGAAATCCACCAATTATACTATATTTTGCTGCAAGGTGTGGGTAAGGTCACAGTTATACAAGTTCTCTGTTTAAGTGCATGTCCCTACCATTCAGATCGTGCCAAGTTAGCACTGGTTCAACAAAATCTAAAGTATATAACAGCAATGGCAATCATTTTATACTGTGGTAATTTATATTCTATATGGTAATCATTATATATTTTATATTCATCAAATAAGAGGTTTTTCTTTTTTTTAATTTAACTTCTTATTCCACATCAGTAGTGGTTGGCATTAGACTTTGATCTTGGTCCCACAAGTGTGTAAACATGTAAGTAAAGTAAGTGATTTTAAGCATTTTTTGAAAAGAGTTGAAATACAGGCTCTGGGAGAGTCACTCTTACAAATACACTCATGTCCTAACTTCTCCATTATTCTCCAAGCATCCTCAAGTGATGATCACTTCTAAATGTTCTACTCTGGTTTTCTGTTCCAAACTAGTGTTTTTCTTGATTCAAGGACCATGGGAAATTTGTCATTCCAACATCTTTTTTCTTAAGACTGTGTGAGATATCTTTGATTTACTCCTTGCTGAGGGCATCCCTGCCTGGCAATAAATAAATATATCTCTGGTTTAATGCTATTTCTCCCCTTGGGTGTCTTTCAAATGCTTTTAACTACAAGGGATTTTGCTGAAGTAATCCATCAATGCTAGTAAGACCTCGTTCAAGTCGTGGAGGCCAGTGTATAGTAATATGACTGGCTCCCAAGGATGTTAAAGAACATTTACCATGCATAAAGCCGAGCCTATTTCATATAGGGATGTTCATCTAGGTTTGACAATTTTAATTCAGAAAGCCACATGGAATTAGGAAATGTTTCCCTGATTTTTCCTAACAGTTGGCAAACAGTTTGAATGGGGATAAAAGCATGGAGAGAATAAAAATGGAAGCAAACAAGAAACAAAGAAACAAACTCGCAACAACAAAAAACCCACCCAACTTCACCATAACCCCCTCAACCAAAAAAAAAAAAAAGAAACCAAACCCTTTTTCAATATTTTCTGCAAAACAGTCAATTCTGAATACAACTACAAAATTAGAAGTTTTTGCTTTCCCTTTAACTGATGTGAAGACAGAAGGAAAAGCAAAGCAGGCAGGAAAATTCAGTTTTCTCCATCTACCAGTACTCTTTCTTATTTTTCATGTTTTGAATCAAACAGTAAACTTTTAGAATCAGACCATGAGTTACTATATATTTTAAATAGTAATAAAAACAATCTGATACTGAAGTGTTAATGTGGAAATAGTTCATAGCTTTCTGGATAGTTCTGAAGGGATTAATTATTGTACCCCTGGAGCCAGGCTGTAAAACAGCTAAAGTGGAAATCTGAAAATGATAAATAGTATTTTGCATGTTCACCCTGTTTTATTAATAGCATATGTTTTGTTTACCTCATTTTCTTCCTATACTATGTGGCCATTGTACCCTGGATATTTATGTGCAGCTTGATGTATATTACCATTATTATTATTATAAAAGAACACTTTTCAGTTATTTTGTAGCAAAAGCAAGACTGAACACCTGAATAAACTGACAGTTCCTCCAAGGAAATAAAATACTTCATTATAAGTGACTTGTAGGTATACAAACACTTGGTGCTCATAGCTATTGCTTCTGGAGAGGCTTAGGTGCATTCCCATTACATCCTAAAACTTAGTGCCAGGCTGGAGCTAATGCCAAGGCCGTTGATATATCAAAATTCTTTACTGCAGCTGTGCTTTAGCTGTATGCTTTTTGTTTGTTCCCATGCTGAATAAAAGCCTGCAGACCAAGTTGCCCTATAATTCTGGATAATTGGGTTATTCATTTTAACACCCCTCGTATGGTAGGAGGAAATAATCGCTGCGCCTGTATGAATTGGAAAGGTGCCATTCCATTGAAACCAAGGTGAGACAATTTGTTTCTGGAATACCAGGGAGAACTGAACTGCTGCAGAACAAATGTCTTTTTGAGATAAAACTAGACTAAACAGCTTTAAGCTTCCCTTTACTTGTTGGTGCCTGCAGTTCTGAACATTTTAATTGAGGCTTTTCTTTTGTTCCGCATAAAAGAAAGCTTTGTCCATCTGTTTGAAGTGAAATGTTATTTTGCTTAAAAGAACCCATTTAAACAATTGAACTGTAATCTATTATTTTAAAAGCATTTGGTCCTATCCTGAGTTGGTGTAAACTTAATATTAAGTTATAAGAATGATACATGAGAAAAGAATCTAATAATTTACTTCTTCTACCACACAATTTATGCAAGGACCAGCATTTAATATTTTCCTAAGATAAGCAACACCATTTTGTTTATCATACAAGGGATTGTATCT
Source organism: Geospiza fortis (assembly GCF_000277835.1). Taxonomy (NCBI): domain Eukaryota; kingdom Metazoa; phylum Chordata; class Aves; order Passeriformes; family Thraupidae; genus Geospiza; species Geospiza fortis. The sequence continues at coordinate 153,314 of NW_005054624.1, forward strand.
GCCCTTTTTGATCTGTGAGATGTAAAGCCTTAGGAACTTATTAAAAGCTTTGGCTTTAGACATGATGTTTCTTTATTTTCTCTGCCTTCAAAATGTTATTATATTCAAGTTTTTAAAAAAATCTTTACAGTTATTCCAGACTACAATCCATAAATCTAAATACTAGATATTGCTAAACTATATCTACTTTAATTTCTTAAAATTCAAGTATCTCTAAACATTACTACACCTCAAAGAATTCAGACACCACTAAGAATTAAAGATGAGCAACTAAACTTTGGCTTTATTAATAAAACATTCTAGCACCAAAAAGCAGACTATGTTTTCTCTTCAGTTATCAGATGTCCAAGAAAAATGATGAATTCTGAAGAAAGTAAGATGATGTTATCACAGTTTTCAATAAAGGACAAATACTTCAGGGAATATTTTTCTATTTCCTTTCTGATAATGACTAAGTTCTTCCACAACCATTCAGAATATAATGAGCTATTTATGGGTATAGAAGTTACAGCTGCAGTCATTAAGGACATTCCCTTAAATATGAGCTCTCTAATATTATGCATAACTGATCATAATCTATAAAATCTTAGGCTGAGTTGGTCAATATAATTTTGGAGTTGGTCAATATAATTTTTTTCTATTGAATAGTACTGACTGTGAGCAGCTAACTATGAGGAAACTCCTCAGTACAGTTAAGAAGAGCAAAACCAAGAATAAGGAAAAAAAAATGATGCAAGTTTCATTAATTAAAGGACTAATCACTAGATAACCATTGAGTTTAAAGAGGTTCACACTAATGCATAGTGTTTACTTTGTAGAAATGAATGTCTGGAAAATATACTGTATATTAATATATAATAATTTACATATAATAATATGAGAACCTTGAATGGTGTTACCTCTCAGCTGATGACAATAGAGGGTACTTAATTAAATCATTTATCAGTCATGAAGGAATGATAAATGGAGATGCTTCAAATAACCTTTCTATAAATCTCAGGAAAAATATATCTATTTGAGAAAATAAAAATGAAGTATAAATATACAGAAAGCTGCACCATCTCTTAGTAAAAAATACTCTTCATTCAAACAATTACAAAATGTTTAAATAAATTTAGAACAATTAACAATTGTAGCTATTCAAAATAAGATTGACAGAGAAAACAAGGGTGTTTCAGCACCTCATGACAATTACCACTTGCAGTGCTGTTCTCAAATACAAAATATGCATTTCATTGTCTCCTGACTTGCACAAAATGCTTTCCGTGAGCTTTGCCTGGACTCAGCCTGCTTGGCCTGTTTGCTGTGACCTTTATGGACCAGTGGTAACATTTCAGCTGATGCCTACTTTTGCAGTCAGTGAGAACTGAAGTTCCAAAGTCTGTTTTGAAAGAAGGAACTGGAAGGATAAATCACTGTGCATTATGGAAACTGATCTGTGGCAGAGAGCATAAACTCAGGATTTCTCTCTCATTTGGAAATAGGAGATTCTGGAGGTAGATTCAGGAGCTTCTGAAAGTAAATTGTTTACTTTTTAGCCTATTTAGCAACTA
>NW_005054624.1:154937-181299 GCF_000277835.1 Geospiza fortis
TCTCTGTGTGGGCATTTAAATGCAATCAAAGTTCCTGTCTGAATGGTTCAAAATATCTGCAGATCAAAGAAGAATTCTACTTTGTGTGAGGCGTGCCAGAGCCAGGGAGGAGCAGAAGTGTTTCACATCAGCTGGAAGACTTGTCTCTGCTATCAGGAACCTTGCTCTAATGCAATGCTTCTTCCTTGCCACAGCTTCTCTCTGATCTTTCTGTCACAAGAACTAAGGAATGCTTTGATCCTGTACTAAAATCCCATACTTTGATTCTGTACTAATCTCACACCTCCAAAATTCATGTTTTCCCATCGTGTGGCCCGACACAGTGCTGTGCCTCTGTAAGAGCCACTTGATCCACGTTATCACATCTCTTGGAAATTAAAAACGGTATCGTTTTAAAACGTAGCAGAACAAACAAAATGCCAAGGACTGGTTTTATTTTTATGTAAATAATGGACAAAGCAAGAATGCAGCCTGTTCCATTTCTGTTTAAAGATATGATTGTCTGTGGGATGTGCTAGCAGAAAGCCTGTGGAGCTGATCAGAGGATTAGCTTTTACAGCAGCTGTTGCTGCTGAGTAAGAGAAAGCCAGTTCTAATTCAACGTGTTTCTCATCACTTAAAGCACCTGTGTTCCTCAGCCTGGCTGCTCATAAGCCTACTGCAGTTTCATTTTTACTTAAATTCAAGGAAGCTTTGAATATTAGTTTTTAAAATACCTGTATTCATAGAGCTGTCTGACTATTTCTTCCTGAAATGATATATACTAGTTTATCACTTCATCCTGAACCAGAACAAAAATTTATAAAGGATAGGCTGTCTAGAAATACTTTATTTTTAAATGAAAATTTTTCTTTTTTTCTGACAGCTGAGCTGGAAAACTTTTGCTGAAAATAAGTGAATTAAGGGTGAAAAGTAATTTATACTCTCTTGACTAAAAATTTTAAATGCCTTTCCACTATAATTTTTCGTTAAATACATTCTTTTAAGTAGCAAGAAATACTTAATTAATCTCTTACATAAATTTTTTAATTAGTATACCTTTTCAAGGTCTATATATCTTGCTCTTATTATTTTTGGAGCAGATGAGCCTGAATTCTTGTAGTATAGAGTAACTTCAAATGAATTAATTACTGAATATTCAGGGACACGAGGTGAGAGGCAGAATATTAATCTGAGAAAGGGCAAAATGTTAGATACTTAGGTAGAGAGACAGAAGAGCCAAAAAAAAGAAAATTTGGTGGCTGAGAGACTGAGGAAGACTCAGTCTGTCTGTTTTTTGAAAATGAGTATCCTGATCAGGTTTTGCACTAGCTTGGAGAATCTTGGTGAGGATACTGCATTGGGGAGTGCCATTCCTAAACCATGACAATATATATGGGAGGAGGATGAACAGTGTTAACCTTGGATAGTATCTGCATGTTACTGATTAATAAACAAATGCCTTTTAAAATTGTATTACCTATTATTCACTTGTTGAAATTTCTGGACTCCATATAAAGTAAATCATCAGAATAGCACTGGTTTGGGAAACATTTCTATGATACCTAAAATTTTATAACTAATTTTAGAGGAAGAAATCCTCAGTATTGATTTAAACATCTGTGCCAATACTGGAAAAAGGGAGGCAATGATGATATAACTGGAATATTGGATTATAGACATATTTTCACTTGTCATATTCTTAAGTAATACTAGTGACGTTCCTCTGTAAGGATGTAATTAAAATTTCTAGAAACCAATCCAGGCAAGGCTCATGAACCACACAGTTTCCTCATTTCTGTTTTCAGATTTATCCAAATGGATAAAGTATATATGACCACATTTCCAGCCTACAAAGCTTAAATTTGACTCTCAATGATATTTCAGTGTTACCAGACATTTCTGCTTTGCCTTGTTCCTACAGGGTTCCTATAACTTTCTGCTAACAGAGTCCACAAATCCGTAATGTAATCATAGTTTGCTGCTTTCCATCCACCCACCCCCCCAAAAAAAAAACCCAAAAAAAGCATAGCATCATCAGTATTGTAAGAGACCTTTAGGATCATCAAGTCCAACCATCAATCCACTGCCACTGTAATCCCTAAATCACTAAATCCCAACACCCAGTGCCAAGTCCAGATTCTTTTTGAGCACCTCTGAGGATGGTGACTCCAGCTCCCCCCTGGGCAACCTATTCTGATGCCTGGGCACCCTAAAAGTGATCATTTTATTTTCTAATATCTAATCTGAATCGATTCTGTCTAAGCTGTGATTACTTCACAGAATGCATACTTCCCTTATACTTGTTGACTTCTTTATTGAGAATAATTCCCTAAGCTAAGAATCTGGAGAAATCAAGTTCCTGTGGATTTTTGCCTCATGACCAAGACCTGTAATGTTAAGTATGCTCTAAACTCCAACTGAAAATTCCCTATGTACAAAATCGACAGTTTCTTAGTTAGCTCCACTCCTTTGATTAAAAAAAACAGAAAAAATACCTTTATACATTTCACAAATCTGTAGAAATTGAGATATTTTGAAAAGTAACCCTTTTCTCTCAAACTAGGCTTAGGTGTAACAGTGGTTTCAGAACAGAAGGGTGCAGAAAGACTGATTGACATCTGCAGAGTGTGATGGAATGTTTTATATCCTAGTCTAATGTTTATTTTCATATATGTGCAAAAGTCTTGCTGATTTCAAAACCTGGAAAACAGCCATGGGATTTAGCTTCCTTATCTCCAAATTTAAATTTATTGCAGAAGATGAAAAATGGCATTTCAATGCAAATACTCAGCAAAACATGGGAAAGTAACTTTAATTTAATAAGCAAATTATTTTCCTATTAATTAAATGTATATTGATTGTTTGCAAGAGCAATTATTACATTTAGCAAGTGTGAGAGAGATTAATCTAGTCGCAATCTAATTAATTTAGAATTGCATGGGCAATACAAATACATAATTAGAAGGAACTGTGTTTCTAGGAAGCTGAGGATTTATTAATGAAGAATGTTCTGATTGTATGAGTACTTATTACAGAATTCAGGGAATAACAGTTTTTACAAACTGCAGTTTTTGAAAACTACTAGGAAAGAATATACAGAAGAAGACATGAGAGAGGTACCAGCCTTGCTCATAGCCTAAGTCTGTATTAGAACTATTTATGTTTAATTAATAAAACTCAGTTTCCTTAGCAGCAAAGGGCCCAAATCCTTCTAAATAAAAGGAACAAAACTTCTACATTTGCAGTTGATGGACAAAGGAGAAAATAATTAAAGAGCTGCCATTAAAATTTGGTGTTCCCTCTTGCAGTGTAGAGGCCATAGTGTAGCAAAGAAAAGCACAGGACAGCTGGGATCCAGGCTGCTGGAGGATCTGTGATGTGAGAAGCCTGAACAAAACAACCCCCTGAGTAAATCTGTGGGACAAGGATGAATGGCCCCTTTTCCCTCTACTCACACAGAGACCTCTCATGGAAAGCCTTGCGCTGTATTTCCTAAAAGTTATTAAATCAAAACGGTTTCCCTGACAGGGCTGAATAATTTTTATACAGGGATTTTGGAGGAGATGTACCATGAATTTCAGCAATGTTGGGCAGTATTTTATAGCTCTGTAGGCCAAATGAGGTTTGTGGGTCATTCTGAAGCCATTGCTAGCTAAACAAGCAAGCAATGTGTTTACCTCTGTTATCATTAAAGGAAAAGGGACTGGATGAGATGTGTCTCCCAAGGTGCTTAGCAAAACTTGATGAAGCATTATATTTAGAGCAAAACAAAACCAATCAATTAAGGAGAAAGGATAAATTAGTCTTATGCTGCAAGACCACGCAGAAGGGGCTTCAAATGTCATTTAGTTCAAAAGAGTTGTAATTAAGCATTTAAACTTTTTCAATTGTACTCAGAACAGAACTAGTATTATAAAATGCAAATTTTACTTTTTTGGTAGAATTAAGCTAGTTTTCTGCCATCAGATGCAATAGAAACCAAAATATAGACATAAATAGGAAGAAAAAAAGAATTTCTAGAAAATTTAATCACATTAATGAGCAAAAAGACTTTTTCTCAGATACATGGTATGGAGAAGCAATGTATCTTTGTGAAGGATTAAATATAATAGTTAATATTTGGAAAATAATTTGCTGTGTCGGAATCCTGAGAAAATTTTCTTCAAGATTTCATTTTCATTAGTGTTTTAAAGTCAACATCAGTTAATAAATCTTTCCAAACTATTTCACAGAAATTAGTGACCCCTGTTATTAGCTCTTGTCAAAGACTGGAATAATTCATGCCTCAAACACTGATATGAAGTTTTTCTCATTATAGCAAAAAACTGTATAAAGAAGCTACAGCCACAGCAACCTCCTTGAAGACCTTTGGACTGTGAGTCAAACTGCTGAGGTTAGATAGAGAGAAACCCATTCTTCAGTCACCTCAGGTCAGGGGAGAAACAAACACGGCTGGGGGAAAGGAATGCATCCACAAGAGAGCCAGAAGCAACAGAGACTCTCTCCTGTCTGGATTTGGGGTGGGGGAGACCACAGCCCACAGTGGCCAGGTTTGTACAGATGACCCATCCCAGCCAAGGGCAGGGGAGGAGGTTTTGGAGCTGTGGTGCAACCTCTGGTCAGAGGCAGTGAGCACCCATCCTCCCTTACAGAAACCAGCCCAGCTGTGAAACCCCCAATCCCATGGCTACATCCATGGGACATTCCTGTGAGAGGAGCTGAGGGGGTGCCTGAATCCATCAGTGCCCCACAGTGCCCCTGGAGTCATTCCTGAGGCCTGGCACCATGGGACATTCCTGTGAGAGGAGCTGAGGGGGGGCCTGAATCCATCAGTGCCCCGAAAGTGCCCCTGGAGCCATTCCTGAGGCACCACGGGACTGCAGGGATGCCACAAACCCAGAGTCTGTGTAAGGGACAAGGGCAAACTCCCCCCAGGGAGGTGCCTGGGTTTTCCTGCCTGGCCTGAGCAGATATCAACCCATCAGATTCTGTGCTTTTTTAGGGGGGCCATGACCACAAAGAAGACCAGCTGGAGAGGATCAATGGAGCATCGTTGGGATCCACTGATGGTGATATTTCCTTTATTCTCTCTTAGTCACTCTCTTTCTGTCCCCCCCCACCACCTATTTTCTATTTCTTTCTTTTCTCTCCCTCTCTCTCTTGCTCTCATATTTGCTATCAAATACAACCCATACTCTTTACATTTGCATGTGGTCTCATTTGCACCTTAATTCAGGCAGACACATCTCTAATAACCTTTAAAACCTTGACAGCCATCTCTGAGAATACAGTCAAATGACTTGGCCAGGATTGCAGTGGATCAATAGTGGCATGGGTGAGCAAATCCCCTGAACTTGTTTTACTTCTTTGCTTTTGTTACTAAGCTGTTTCCCATCAGTTTCTGTGGATAAGACAATTCAAAGCCAGTCAAATAACTCTGCATATCATCTCTGCTGCTTCTTTCTACTCTCTTCAAATGCATCTATTTTGCTAAACAGAATGAAACTCCATCAGTCTCCATTTGTTTGAGTTCTCTTTGAGTACTTCATACTCTTCCTGATTAGACATTCCAGGTCACAGGCTTGCTGCAGATTGCTGGTTTCTTGCCTCTCTGACTCTCTCCCCATTCACAGCTCCAGTGCTGAGAGAGCAGGGGGCAATTAGAACCCTTCTGCAGCAGCTCTTCCATCCACTGAAGGCACAGACTGTGCATTACTGGCTTTTAGTGTGAGAAACTCCGTTGTGTCCCCTGACCTATCACTCGTGTGTCAGTGAAAGAGATGTTTCTCAGAGGACAGCAAATGTATCAAGAAAACACTTTGTTGTTATAGCCCCTGTACCTAGATGTGGCAAATAAAGGCTATTTTGGGTTGTCAAATATATAATAACTTGTGTGTAGAGATTTGTAAAAAGCAAAGTTTGTTCTGCACAACTTCAGTCTTTTCACTGTGTAGGGTCTAGGAAAAGTTGGTGTTCTTTTAGGTCAAGGAGATGTGATTTGCAATGTTTTCACTTAGCACAAACATTGTGAAGGAATGTAGGATCCCTCTGCTCTGACACACTTGCTGTTCTCCCTGTTTCCTTTCAAAATTTTCCCAGTTTTCCCTTTCTATTTGTTCTTTTTTGGTTTTTATTAAGATAAATTTTAAAATTACTCAAAATCTACATGCTTCCCCAGATATGGGCAGAGAGTGGTGGGCTTGCCAACACATGTTGTACAAGTGGGAATTTCAGAAGTCAAATCATGAGAGAAGCAGAAGGTACTGCCTTTTAAATAGCTGCATTTTCATTTTCCTACTCATTACTGGGATGCTCCTGTAATAAATTAGACCTCAGAGCCATTTTCTTCCTTTCCTGTTTAAATGCATTTCTTTCTAGATATCTCTGGTCATGGTAACACCTGCACCAGGAAAGGGCAATATTCAATGGGGGAGAAATCCAGAACAATACATTCAAAATGCATGTATTTGTAGGAAAATGGAGGAGTAAGAGGCAACAGCTAGGCAAAGTACTGAATCCTAAATATGCTGCAAAGTATCAACCCTAGCTGATGCACTATTAATGATCAAATACTGAGTATTCAAAATATATTTCATTGAAGAACAAGAAAGGGATCATGTGAGTGTCTGTTTTCAGGACAAATATTTCCGTGATGGAAACAATATTTGAAGTTTTAGGTTATTATTTTTTATTATTCAAACAAAATAACAGGTTGAATAACAGGTATGAATAACAAGTGTAAAGAGATTCCCTCTCAAACCTGTATGATATGGTAAAGTAATAAAAATGCATGTTGAATGTCTGTCCATCTGAAAAAATCCAGATGCAATTTCTGCATCATTTTAAAACAAAATGTCTTAAACCTGTTAACATAGAAGCTGTTTATTTAATTCATGTGTGTTTTGGCAAGCAAAAAGAATTGCAAAATTAGAGACAGTGATATGTGCATTTTACAGTAGGAGTATCTTGTGAGGACGTTAGAAGCTGTTCTTTAGCATGTAGGTAGTCATCTTTTGGCTAATAATGCCCAGGAGATGTATTTCCGTTTCTAGTTTCCTGTAGGCAGAGTAGAATGCTGTGAACCAAGGTCATTCCATCCTGTACTACAGAATTGCAGGAATTCAGCCTCGTTCATCTGGGAGTTATTATAAAGTAGCTATTGACAAATGTGAAAACCTTAACCTGAAGAGAAAAAGTGAGATAAACTGTGTGTTGAGCTAAAGACAATTTAACAGGTAAAGCATGCAGGCAGAGCAAAACAAGGAATTCATTCACCACTTCCCATGGGCAGGCAGGTGTTCAGCCATCCCAGAGCAGCAGAACTCCTCCACATGTAGTGGTGGCTGAGAGAGACAAAAGGCCATCACTCCAAAACATCCCTCTCTTTCTCCCTTTTCTTCAGTTTTGTATGCTGAGCACCACAGCACATGGAATGGGAGATCCCATGGGCCAACTGGAATTGGTTGTCCCAGCTGTGTCCCCTCCCAGTTCCTTGTGTCCCCCCAACCTTCTTTGGAGTGGAGTGAGAGGCAGAAAAGCCCTTGACTCTGTGTAAGTCCTGATCAGCAACAACAAAAACATCTCTGTATTATCAATACTCTTTAGATCACAAAAGCAAAACACAGCAGCTTCTATGAATAAAATTAACTTTGTGCCAGTCAAAACCAGCACAGCAGCATAGATGCTTTTTGATTAAGCCCATCACCTTCCAAGAATCCCTTGAATAAAGCATATTATGATTAGGAAAGCTCTCTAAACTAACAGAGCCCTATCAATCCTGAAGGATTTCTCTGTTGGGGACAACAGCTGAAAATTCAAGAACAGCTGAAATTTCAAGAACCCATGGATGGTAGAGTAAAGCTCAAGTATATGTCATGCTGAAAGTACATAGCAGAGCTATTCTAATCTGATGGGCCTCACAGCCTGGGAGCCAAAAGAAGTGTAGAGCTGCCCAGGATCAGTGAGAAGGCATAAGTCTGGTAATGGTTTTGGATATTCCAATTTAGAAACGGCAGGGCTGCCTATCATTTTCTTTGATAGTATAGGAAGCATTTGCAGGATTCAATCCATGTCTCAAAAATTGTGCTTTGATAAACTTTATTTGGTCTCTCTCCTTTTTTTTTTCCCCCTTCCTTACTATAATTATTCTAATTCTCTTGTTGAATGTAATATCATGAGGCTACAACCTGTAATGTGCAGTTAAAGTGTGTTCTGACTCACGGAGTTAAATTCTGATTTTTGACCACCACAAGTCAGTGTGCTGCTGAAAACCTTAACCTTAAGAGAAAAAGTGAGATAAATTTAGAAATGGCCAGTGTTGCCTATCATTTTCTCTGATAGTATGGGAAGCATTTGCAGGATTCAATCCATGCCTCAAAAATTGTATTTTGATGAAATTTATTTGATCTCTCTCCTTTTTTTTCCCCTCCCTTACTACAGTTAATTCTCTTGTTGAATGAAATATCATGAGGCTACAACCTGTAATGTGCAGTTAAAGTGTGTTCTGACTCACAGAGTTAAATTCTGGTTTTTGACCACCAGAAGTCATTGTGCTGCTCTGGCACCTGAAACATTTGGGGTTATAGGGCATAAAGACTGATGAACTGACCATCAGTTTTATTTATTAATTTATTCAATATTTATTTAATTTTATTGAAATAAAATGGGCAAATCCTTCAAAATGTAAAGGGGAGACAGAATATATATATATATATATAAATATGTTTAGCTAAAGAGAAGCTCACAGCATTTCATTTTGACACAGAAATTCCTGGATGTATTTGTTTGGGGTTGTTTGGTTTGTGGTTTTTAGCAACGTGTTCAACTGTACAGAATAATTTTGTATTGTATCCTTCTCAGAAAACAGTTTAGGTAAGAAACAGAAAACATCAATATTTCATGCATAGCTGTCACTGAATATTTGTGCAGCTTGTCTAAAGGGTACAAAATAGCGAACTTATGAAAAATATGAAAATACCTAGAAAGATGCTGTGGTAAGCAATGCAAAACATGTTACTTTAAAAAATACATGAAGCAGAATAAAACAGACAGAAAGGACTTTATATTTGTAATTGGATATAACTTCAGTTCAAATAATAATATTAGTGTTTTAGAAAATGAATGTGTTAAAATGCACTGTCACTGGAATATGTAGGATATAGCAGGATAGTAGGATGTAGAATAAATATATCTACCTGTATTGTACTCTAATAACATATACAGTAAATAATATATATATACAGTAATAGGCATTGTCTAACACTATAATACTAATATATATATATATTAGTATTATAACACTATATAACATTATATATATTAGTATGTATAAAACACTGTACAATACTAATAATATATACAGTAAAAGGCATTGTCTAACACTGTATTTTAGGGTTTAATTTTAACTGTTAGAGTGGGGCAGTAATTTGTAGGTATTCTTCCAAATGATTTGATGAAAATACAGCAGCTAGGCAAACTTTTGTCCCACAACTTACAAATAAAGTGTAAAAACAAATAAGGTCTATTGATTTCTATAATTAAGGCCCTCATTCCTACAAAAGAAAAAAAGTGTCTTTTTTTTTTTCCTCCGTTCAAGATGCTATATTAGAAATTGCTGCTATAAGGCACATAGTTTAAGGTGAAACTATTCATTTTTTCAGATAAATTTCTATGCTCTGAATGTGATCTGTAGTCTCTTTAGTTGACTTTAGCAGCCACCAGAAGAGCAGCCCACACCACAGTGCGCCACACCCTGCCATGGAGCCCGTCACTATTTAAAGCTCCCATTTAGAGTAGTAGGGTTGTGGATGATGCCTTTTTAATGCTCTACATCTAGTCCATCACCAACATTCAGAGCTGATTTTTTTTTTAACATTCAGTTATGCTTTTTTAGCAGAGCTATCTGCTGCCTTCATCTTTGCTTTCGACATGCAACACGAACAAGGAGAGTATTTGTGATATCTTCTGCCAGACAAGTAGTTTTGAAAATAGATGCTGACTGGATAGCCAATGCAGCTAACAGATGGTCTTGTAACATGTTCTTTTGAATCATTAAAAAAGAAAAATAGATTCACTTGAGCTTTTTTTCTCTCAGCAGACAAGCTCTATGACAAACAATAGAATCCTGCTGGTTCCTTAGTCAATTGTAAAAATACATTGTGTGTCTCTAGAAGACAAGGAGAAAGACAAATTTCCTAGGAAAAGGAGCCTGTAGGTGATATGTGCTCTCTTAGCAAAACTCAATGTTCCTGAGAAAGACTGCGGGAAATCATAGCCAGCGGTACCACCTATGCTATTGAAATGCCATGTTACTGCTTTTTCTTTATCTGTTGTTTTTAAAACCGTGATTATTCCTAATCACAGCCTGCACACAATTAATCATTGTCAGGTGGCAGATGGCAAAGAGTTTGAAAACTGATTTCTTTATATATATATATATATATATATTGGGTATGCTAACATTTTCTGTACTTTATTGCTTCTTCAGCCTTCAAAAACAGAAATAATATAAACCCACAATCTTTTCTTTTTAAAACCTCAATCTACATTGCTATTCATAGCCTGTGGCATTAAAAGCTAGCTATTGTGTGGCAAACAGGATGGTAATATTTCTGAATCAGCAAAAAAAGGAACACATGAAAATACCTGAAACCCAGATTTTCCATTCTACACCCATGAAGTAGCCACCAAGCAACAGCCTTCTGCAATTGTCTGATGTACTGTGTTTGGGGAATGTTTTCTTTCCACTTTGCACAAGTGCCAGCAAGACCTTCAGTGACAAATTGGGTTTGTCATCTGTTTTGCTGCTTCATAAAGTCTTTGCTAAATAAGCCTGTTCAGTTATTTAAGTGTGCTCAGACCTGGGGTCATGTTTGCCAAGACTCAATTTCTTGCTTATCTCTCAGTTAATTATTTAACTATGGTTTTAGGAAAGCAAAATTTAGGCTTTCACTTTTATTTGCTTCTATTTTTAATAGAAGAAGTAGGACTTTTCAAAACTTTTAAAATATGAAGAGGGCATCTAGGCTTTAGCAAACAGGACTTTTAATAAAATTCAAACTGATCCTAAGGAGCTGGGTACCATTCACTTGAAAAAAAATCTTCTATTTGTTAGTGGGTTATTAAAGATGTCATTTGCTAGGGGGAAAGGACTCTTAAAAGGCACTATTTTAACAAGTCCACCCTATTTCTTTTCAGACTCAGTGAGTGATCTTCATCCATGTATCAGCATAAATGAAACACACGGCGTGATGTCAATATTGATTGGCAGACTCGGCGTGCGAGGCTATTATGGGCACACAGTGGATTTCCCTTTCAGAAAATAATTGGCATCTTTGCAGACTTAAGCAGCTTGATGAGGGCTAATGTGAGGAGGGATGAGGTCCCAGCATCTGTCCTTGATGATATAGGTACATATCTATTGATTTCCAGATGGGAAGAACAATGTCAGCGTGGTGTACGTGTGCTCTGTGCAGCAGATAAGGCACCACATTCTCTAGGGCAGATCCTCAATTATTCATTCGTTTTCTACAGGTTTCTTACTTTGTTCTGATAAAACAAATGCTGATAGTCAAATGCTTAGGAAAGTAAATTCAAGAAACAAAATTTCAACTTCAAGTGGTAGCAACTTCTTAAGGTATTAGAGATGTTCTTAGAACTTAATACACAAAGCAGAGATATAAATATGAATAATTTTCTAGGAAAATATGCAGATGCTACCAAAACAAAAACTGCATCTCAGTGTCAATTGGATTTATTTTGTTTCCTTTAGAAAAGAAAAAGTAAGTTGTTTTAGTTAAGTCTCTAGTTCTGAAATTAAAATATTTGAAATTTTTTCTGTATTCAAAGATTGCCCCTTTTTTAGAAAGCATTTTGCATCCGTTGGGCAGATGCAAAAATATAAAATTGAAGTAAAACAACCATTTTAATTTTAAAAAAATATTATTTCATAATAAATTATTGTTTTTCTCACCTTGCAAACTGAGAAAATATAATTCTGTAGAAATCCTTAACTTCTCAATAAATTAAAAAAAAAATTATCAAGGCTTCTTCCACTTCCCCACTTCTCAGTTTTCTTTATACTAATAACAATTACATTATAGTTATTGCTATAACATGTACTGGTATCTGTCATATCCCCATTGTAAAAAAGAAAAAACCCCAGAGTTTGTATTTCAGAATAGATAAATCCCACTGGCATCATTATGCAGAAATGCTGCAAATACTGAGATTAGGTTTTAACAAGGCCTTTCAATGTTTAGCTGGTTTCTAAACAGTAATTCACCATCCCAGCATTACAGGTGAGCACAGATGTGGGTTTTATTCCTATGTCTTTATCCTGTTTTCTGTATCTGTCTGGCACAGAAATTATCAATGTCTTTGACATAATAACTGCAGTCTTCTATTTCATCATGAATTTCAGTAATTGTTTCGAAGGAACAAAACTGTATTAGTGAAGAGTACACAAAACAAATCCTCCAAAGATACATTAGATTCAGATCCCCAGTCTTTGTCTGAAGTTTGTAATTTCTCCTTCAAGTTAAAGCGATTTCTTGGAGAGTAGGGAGGGAGAAAACCCAAAACAACACCTATATACAAAGATAATAAAAGCCTTAATTACTAATCAGGGAGAAGATATTCTTGAAGGAGATATCAGTGAAAAATAAATACCATAAAATAAGGCACTAAAAAATAGCATTGTATAAGTAATTTAAGGAGATAAGAAAACCAGTGCTAGATGGTTGACCAAGGAGATTCATGATTTTTGTGTTTTGCCTAAATATGATGTATGTAATGTTAACATTTATCCAAAACATTTTTTGTTTTAGTGCCAGTTTGAACTGAGTTAAGCACCTTATATGTTGTACAAAATATATGCCATTAACCTTTGTCACTTGCTAGAAAATCAAAATAGTTTTTATTCTTCTCACAACCTCTGCCCAATAATGGTGCTGCCACAGAAGTTTGCATATTACAGGCTTGGCCCCATTTCAGAGAACTGACCCTAATGAACTCAGCTCTGACTGTGTAATTTACCTAAGAACTTTCTACCACAGGTTTTATGAAAAATGGTGAGATCAATACTCAGATGACTCATTTTTCGAGAGTTTCAGAATATTTTAACCTTTAAAGAAGCAGGGACTCTAATGCTTTTTAAAAAACAAAAATTTGCTAACAGTGCAGATCTTTTATGCTTAAAGTGGTTTAAATTATTAGGAGATGTATTGACATACAATGTGAGAAAATTGTGAAGAAAAAAGAACATACCCAAGAGGCAACTCCCTATTTGCTGAAAGTGACTAATGGGACAAATAAGACATTTCAGAGCATCTCACACTATTCCAGATACATCTCAGTTATCTGAATGTCACATTAGTGCCAAACTAACATCTCATCCTCAATTTCACTCAGCTCAATTTTGACTTGGGCTGTACTACAAGTTGGAAAGAAGAAGTCTTGCCATAACTGGGTTTGGAGGAGTTGTTTGGATTCGATTTTTAAATCAAAAATCATGAAATCCACCTTGCTTCTTTCAGCTCTACCATCCCATATAGTACACACAAAAAAAAAAAAAAGATGGCACAAATTATTTTGAGCTTCAATTATTTTTTCTGTTGGCAATCTGGGAAATCGATGTTAGTTCTTTCTATTTTGTGTTCTACCCTCATGCTGGGCGTTCTGCCTCTTTGTGACGCACTGGTGACTTTTGAAAGGGGGAGCTGTTGTAATCCTCTTTACCACTAGATTTTCTGCCAGTTTTGCAAAATGAGGTTCAAAGTCATATATGCTGAGCTTCTTTAGGTACTCCCATAGCACTTATTTAAATTGAGAGGTAAAAATCTCTTGTGAACCTTTGCAAAGGTGGATTCTGATTTCAGAAGACATGTTACAATCCATGGAATTTACCCTCCAAGTTATTTCAGTTCTCTTCCATGAAGGCATGGACTTCTTTTCAGAAGTCAAAATATGCCTTTAAAATACCTTATTTTACTTCAAACCATCCCTCAAAAAACCTCACTTTCTAACATTAATGGTGAAATCGAACATATTGATCAAATAATGCTAGAGTACTTTTATTTTCTTACAGGAAAAAACCCATGATTACCTGCATGGAAAGAAATATTCTAACAGTCTTATGATCAATTTTTTTCATTGCTTAACATCTGTCCACATTTTATTCTTTGTCTTTCACCTTAATACATTAATTTTAATATTGTTACATTCTTTCTTATTAAGAAGATGAGAGATTGCAATGAGAGAATAGTCACTGCTATGTTGTCCATATCAGCTGGGTGACAAACAACATGCCAGTCTGGATGCTAAATAACTTATCAAACCTGTGCTCCTGGTAAATGACTGAATGCATATTCAGTTTATACCTCACAATTTTTGTATCCACTAAAGCAGAAATCCCTCAGATGACAGCTTCATTGACTATCTAACCCTAATTTATCCTTGAGCACTGTCCATCTGACACAAAATGCAATTAAGTAATTAAAAAGTGTATCAAAATGCACCCAGGCAGGGGGGGTACAGGGAATTAAAAGTGCAAAGTCAGTAGTAATTCTTGCATTTCTTCATTTTTCAGTCCTTGACTTTGCAGAATAATGATGTCTGAACAGAATTTTTATATGTAACTTTCTACGTTTGTTTGAAAGAAAATTAGAAGCAGCTGAGATGTGCTGGCTGCTGGGGAGGACAGCACAGAGGCCCAAGCAATGCAATTTAGAGTGGCAAAGTCAACAGCTCAGACCATTTCCACTCAGCTAACGAGATTTACAAGCAGTAGAATTTGCAAATTGTCACCTTTCATGGAAATCAGTCACAAAAGGCAAGTATTTTCCTAAAGATCTCTGCATATTATTTGCCAATAGGAAATTGCACTCTCTAATAACTGTGGTATATATTCCAGATTTTCTGCATATTCAGTCATTTCTTCCTTTTGTTCCAGCTCTGGGTAGTCTAAGCTCTGTGAGTCTTCTCAAGTCCTGAATTCCTGCTCAGCTCCCTAACATGTAAGACTATTAATTTTATTAGTATTTATTGTAAGGCTGTTAATTTTAAGACGGCTTTCCTCTGTCCTCCAATATTTTAATCCGACCATGACAATGCATGCCAGGTGTGCAGTCCAACTCTGATTTTAAAAAGCCTCTGACAGGGGCAAGACCAGACTCAAAATTCATGGTATATGTGACAGGATATTAATATATAGACAAAGGCAGGAAGGTAATTCCTGCTTTATTCACAAAATTATTACAGTAAAGTGGAATTTTATGAATGTCTGTGAGTATGGAATCTGTAATAAACATTGTTGGACACTGTAGTTGGATGGCTGAGATTTGTTGTGGCACTGTTGGGAGCATCAGTACAGGATGTGCCAGAGAGATTTGGGCATAAGGGGGAATATTTTCTATCCTTTTCCAAAAAATTGCTACAATTCTTGAGGCACAAGAAAAAAAAGAAAAAAACACTTTCAAAGTGATTTCTGTTAGCCAAGATTGTCAGCTGATAATATATTTAGTGCAAAGAGGTTGAGCTGACTGCAAGGTGGGATTTTTCTGCATTAATTATAAAGCAGGTTAAATAATGCCTGGTTTAGAATGGCTCTTTGGCTTGTTGGAAAGCAGAGTTGTTCCAATTTTTGTATTCTTCATAACACTTGGTAAACCTACATGTATTAAAAAGAGAAAAGGTTTCTATTTTATGTCCTTCTATGTGCATTTGAATTATTTTCCCACTTTTTAATTCTGCATTTGAAGCACATTATCTGACCTGGCTGTCCAGTAAAATGATAGTTTAAATGAAAGCTCTGGTAATTTTTCATGGATCCCTGCAGGCTTTCTGCTAGAACTGAGTGTGCTCACTGCAAGGTGCAAGTGCTGTGTAGTCCATCAGCACAGTGACACTGGGAGCTGGTTTTATTTTAAGTCCTATTTTAAACAAATTGTTACACTTGATTTAGAATCTATTGAATCCATGCTTGTAATCAATATCAGAATTTTCTCTGAAAATAGTCTGTAACTCACTCAGGGCTATAATAAATGTCTGCATGAATAGGCAATAGCTTGAAACTCCTAAAGGAAGAGACATGGCTTGACAGGATAACATTAAAAGAAAATTGAATCTAATTGCAATAATTATGATGTCAACAAAATATTTTTAGATCTAGCCTTTCACTGAAGCAGTCCAAAGCATTGGAGGGGGGAAAGACAACATTTTTTGTTAAAATAATTATTGTTTTCATGACCTATGTCTTGCTTTGTAGATTTTGAAGTATGTAATAGCCCTCAGGGGGGACAGTGCTTTTCTTGAAAAGTGTGAGTCTGAGGCCTGTAGAGATGTTGAAAGGAGTGAAAGACAGATGCCTCTCTCTACATTTGACTGTAATGCTGTTTAAAAGAAAATGCAATGTTTAAATGATCCCTGGTTGTCTTTTTGACATACTCTGATTGTAGTCAGCTCTGCAGGGAGATTTAGCTGTCTCTCCTGTCACATGGAAGACTGGGAACTATAAGGAAGTTAGCAGAAGCCACAGATGAAATTTGCTCCTACAATTGCATGATGAGCTCTGTTCAAAAGAAAATATTGCATTTCATTTCCACTTTTAAAATGAAATTTCCATTCTGTTCCCATCCTGCTCTGACAACCTCCCAGCTGGAGGCTGCCATCAATGAGAGCAGGTGAAAAACACTGACCCCAGAAATGGTCAAAAGCTTGGGATATAAGTATGTGAAAGTAAATATAATTCAAGAAGGATACTTAAAATGTAGAGAGGCCTAGGGGCTAAACTTGGGTTTAAACTTTTGATTTCCAGTAGGTTTATGTGAGGAAGTTTTCATAATAATGAGAATGATCCTGTACTGTTTCTTGGCCTAGCAAAGATCCAGGACGCTTTGCTGCTTGCACAGGAATACAAAGACAGCACAAAATTTTTATTTCTGCAGGTTGTAGTGGTGATGCCACACTTCCAAGGTGTTGCAATAACAAAAGTGTCATCTACATTTCCTTTTTGTCGGTTGCATATTAGGTGTGTGTAAATTGGCTGACGAATTTTCATTTCTGCTGTTCAGTTGTGAACAAAATGGATGAAAGATGATTTTTTTATAGATCTGTTTTAAGACTAAAGATGAATGAAGGGCGCACCCATCTCACAAAGTCCCTAAGCTGCTCACCATTGTGGTCTGTGTAGTTCCACATGGGAAAGAATCACCAAAACCTTGCTCTGTTCTTGTGTTCTTGTTCCAAGCAGCTGCTGCTAGTTGGGTGTGTACATACTAATTTATATTTGCTTCTCAAGGTCACAGCTGAGATACACACAGCACAACATCTACTCACTTTTATAGTTGAAAGAATGGAAATCTAATTATATGGTTAGAAGTGTTTCTATCTTTCATCTTTTAATGGAATGTTTCTTTGCAATTTTCTACATCATTATTTATTAATGACAATATTGAGTTAATATTCCTAACAGTATTGTAGATGGGTATTTTTTATCTCAAATATGCTAAAGTCACCAATATAGTTTAGAAGTTTATGTATTTTAGCTCAAGTTTTATATAAGATTTCTTTCCTTCAGAGATTAAATCTTACACTGTGGCCATGATGACAGCATTGTCTGCAGGGGCAGAAAGAAAACACTTTTCTAGTGAGGAAAGCAATGAATTATAAGAACAGCTAAGGGCAGGATGGAAGAAAGACCATTAGTAAAGTCACAAAGAGATTTGGTCTGTGTGTCTCACCATTCAGAAGAATTGCATCAGTCACCATGCACATCCCTGCAACCTAATAATTCATGATCGATTAACCCCATCTAGCCTACCATCTTCACCATTTGACTCAACATTTTGTGTCTTTTTACAGCAGAAATTTGAGGCACAAGAAGAAGAAATCACTTTCAAAGTGATTTCTGTTAGCCAAGATTGTCAGCTGATGATTTTTTTTTAACTCAAAGAGGTTGAGCTGAGTGTAAGGTGGGATTTTGCTGCATTAATTATAAGGCAGGTTAAATAATGCCTGGTTTAGAATGGGTACAGTCTTTAGCTTGTTGGAAAGCAGAGAGGCTCCAATTTTGCCTGTAAATGAAAGAAACTCGTGTTTGCCAATTAAATCAAGAGGCTGTTTCACAGGCAATATTGCTAATAGCTACCAACTAAACTCCAAGCTGTTCCTCTGCATTGTTTAATGAACTGCTTTTAATACACAGTAAATGCTAACCTCTGTATCTCAATTTATTGAGCAAGAAGGGAGGGATATTTAAAGACATCCCTGTTCAGAATTGTATAGCGTTGTAGGAACTTTCTGTGCTAATGAAGCACAGGAATTTGAGACTCTTTTTTACACTATTTATAAGAAACCTGGAGAGAATAGTGCTACCTAAATTGTTTTTGACAGTGCATGACAAAATTGCCATGTTCTGATGCTATACAGACACTGTAATTTTTTTTCCTCTAAAGGAGATATTTTAGGCATGCCGTGCAAACTTGCTGCTTGTATTCTTCACTGTAAACTGCACAGTACTGATGATAAAATCAAAATGCATCTCACGTTGGGCACACTAATGTATGCAGCAGTTTGTGTGACAAATGAATAAAGGAATTGGAAACAATGCATGGATTTCAGCAAGAAACATTCAAAACTCAGGAATTCTATCTTGGATATATGTAATTTTTTTTTTTTTGCATGCAAGGCATAGTCTCAGGTATTTGTTTTCATCAGAAGGCCTTCTCTGCATCTCTCAGCTCTTCTCTGAGCATAAGTAAACAAGGCATCAAAGCTACCTAACACAAAAAATAACTGGTTCAGGGAGAAACTGTGAGCTGGCAAAGCTGCACACTGGGAGAGCATCTTTAGTCCATTCCTTGTTATTGCCATGTCAAAAAAGTCTAAATGCCTTGGCACTGCCATAGAAATATAGCAAGCAAGACTAATTGCAGCTTAGGTTGAGATGATAAAGTTTTGCTTTAACCATACAGAATCTAGAAGTAAATGGCTTTTTTTTTTTCCTTTCTCAATTTAAAATCTCAAACAATTAAACAACAGTGAGAAAAATGAAAAGCTTTCATTTTCCTCTTTTTATCTACATCTTGGACATTCATTAAATGCAGCAGAAGATGAAAAATATAAATATTTCTTAGAACCTGCCTCATTTTCTCTCTTTATTTCCAGCTTACATCTGTTGCTAAAAGGAGAGAAAACAACAACAACAAAAAAACATAAAAAAGGAAGAATTAAGGAATTTTCAAAGACCTGTTGCAATCAGCAATCTCTCTCTTTTTTTTGTTACTATTTTATAAGTAAAACAGACCAGAAAATTTACATTTATAAGCCGAGGGGGTGGTGGTAGTGGGAAAACAGCCACAAACCAAACACACAAAAACCAGAAATGCAAACTTCTGACTTTACAGATGGCTGTTTTTCTTAATTATAGGGATAACAGTTTAGTAATACCTAATTGGTCATGCTTGACAAGTAATAGCAGTTTTTCCAAGACAAACAAATGTTCACATTTTTCATACTTAATCAGGGAGTTTATGTGCAAAAATGACCAAATGCATCATCTATTCTAAGCCTCCTATGTTATTTTGTAATAAACCACCATCTGTACTTTGATTTTACAGAATCTGTGTGTGATGACCACAGAATTTAATTATATTGCAGATGGGTTTGGGGAAGAAACTAGATTTTTTTAAAAAAATATTTTTTTTATTTAAATAAAGTACAAAAGCTCACTTCATTAATTTAGAAATGCCCCCAGTGCTAGTTTATTTTACTTTTGTCTGGAAGGTAGTGCCCTGAATGTCCAATAACTGCTCAAATCTTTCTTTCCTGTGTCTTCCAAACTCAGAGACATTTCTTAATATGTGCATTCAGCTTGTGAAAGTGTATGTTTCTTTCTGTGCTGTATATTTTTTACATTGGTTATTTATTTTCTGAGTCATTTAACTGTTAGTGAATAAGCTTGCCCATTATGGTTAAGATATTAGTTTATTCATATACTGAGAGCTTGTCAAGTTGTATATTTTATTTTCTAGTTACTTGTCACAACTTTGAAGATTTTGTTCTTGTGAGTAAATATGCCTGAAATAACTATTCTTTACTAACATTTCCTGGTGTACAGTTCTTTCTTTCACATGATATTTCTGGATTTTGTGTGTGACTAACACAAGTAAGGTTTTGAGGTTTTTTTTTATTTTAAATCATTAAATAATGCAAACGATTTGACAATTCATTCAATAATTACAAAAAATTAGAAGTGAATAAATAATTTTAATATTCTTACATAAATTAAAACGTTTTGCTACCAGAGGGAGCTGTGCCAGGAGGGAGGGCTGAAGAAGAAGATCACAGTCTTACAAGTCGTGAGCTCTACAGCATTCTACTAACAAGCCACAAAATGGCTAACTGTCCTTCTCTACAAGGTCTTTTAAGGCTAAACTGTCCAATTAAGAAATGACACCTAAATTGTTTTTATTTTTAACCCAATAACTAATCGCTCGTGTCCTGCAATGTGGATTTTTTCTGTCCAATTACAAAACGCCACCCAAATCCACGAAGAAGAAGGTGAACAAGAAGGACCAGCCTCTGCCCTAAAACCTCCACCTTGCTTCACATATATCTTTATATTCTAAAACCTTAAACTCTAGGTTTTCCACCACGTGATATTACACACTTCTCATCTAAACACCCATAATCCCATTTTTACCATTCAATTTTGGAAGCTTCTCCACAGCCTCAGGTCAAATGCAGTGTTGTCTTGAGGATCTGTGCCTTTCAGCACAGAAAGCCCAAAACTCTCAGTATCCAGGGTTCCAACAAGCATTTAGGTAGGAAGGTTGTGAGTGATACTTAGTGCAATTCCATATCACACTTTTACCCTATATTCCACTAACTTCTCCATTTGGAAGAGGTCTTGGCTATCTCAAAGAAAATAACCTGAAAGATGAACTCTTCTCTTGCCCCACCTTCTGATTTTCCCTCTTTCAGTTCCATGAAAAATGGAATATTATCAGTGCAACTGGGAGGACATGTAGCTCTCAGCTATTCTGAAAAAACATGAAGTGACCTGAAAGCCTCTAACTCTCTCTTTTTTTCCCTTTTTCTTCTAGCTGTGGTGGGATGGCCCTGCCTGGATTCCAGGCACCTATCAAAGTTAATCTCTTACTCCCTCCACAACTAGATAGGGGAGAGACAACGTAGTGAAGGGTTCAGACAAGGACCAAGAGCGATAACAAGCTGGTTGCTGTCATGGGCAAAACAGATTTGATTTGGGGAAGTTAACCGAATTTATTCCCAATCAAAATTCAAGCATGACAATGAGAAGTAAAATAAGTCTTAAAACTTTCTCCCAACCCTTTCCTACTTCCCAGCTCTACCTCCTCTCTCCCATCACGGGGTTCCTCCCACTAGAGAGGGTTCTTTATGAGCTTCTCCAGCATGAGTCCATCCCACACAGATTTTCACAAAGTACTCCAGCTTGCCTCCCTTTCCATGGGATGCAGTCCTTCAGGCACAGCCTGCTCCAGCTTGGGTCCCCCACAAGGTCACAAGTCCTTCTAGGAAATGTTCTCTAATGTGGGCTCCTCACTCCAGGGCTCTGCAGGTCACTGCCAGAACATTTTTCCAGAATGGGCTTCCCATGGGTCCGCAGCCTCCTCTGAGGCGTCCACCTGCTCCAATGTGGATCTCCTCCACAGACTGAGGGCTGATCTCTCATTCCTGTGGATCTCCATGGGCTGCAGGAGCACAGCTGCTTCACCATGAGCATCAGGGACTGCAGGGGAATCTCTGCTCCAGCACCAGGAGCACCTCCTCCCTCTCCTTCTCCACTGAGCTTGGTGTCTGCAGAGTTGTTTCACTCAAATATTCTCACCCCACTCTTCTCTGGTCTCAATCACAGCTGTGTAACTTTCCCCTCCCCTTTTCGAATATGTTATCACAGAGGTGTTGCCATCATTTCTGGCTGGCCCAGCCTTGACCAGTAGAGGGTCTGTCTTGGAGGTGCCAGGGATTGGCCCTGCCAGACATAGAGGGAGCTTCCAGCAGCTTCTCTGCAGCCCCACTGCTACCAAAGTCTGGCCACGCAAACCCAACACAGGAACATTTTTTCCTGACCCCTCTGCCCTTTAGGAGTTGCCCTAAGTTGTGCTCTTTAGGTTGCTTTGAACATGCTGCACTCTAGAGCAATTTTACCCTCTACTCTTCTTGCTTTCAGGATGAGTAGGTAGTTAACTGGGATAGATGCTAACAAGACTCCATGTGATTAAAATTTGTGGTGAGCAGAGGGTCCCAAATGGACATAGTCTTGGCCTGAATGGTCTTGAGAATGTAATTTTTCTCCCCTGTCATGAGATAATTTAAGCTGGTTCAGACAGTGTGAAAAGGCAAAATCACAGTGGAAAAGTATTTAAGCATATTATAAGATTTGGGTCAACTTCCAGTTCAGCTGAGTTTAGACAAGCAGTACAGGCTACTGCAAAAGCATCTGCTTGTGCATCTCATCTCTTACAGATTTGCTATTTTAGTAATTGTGGATATGAAGAAAAGATGAACACTGTCATTGGAAATATTCACAAAATACTTATGAAAGAGATTTTTCATTCTGTTCTGGCTGTAGATTTTATGGTTTTTAATCTTTTCCCCTTTCTTCCTTTGGTTGGTTACTATTTTGCTGCCAGAATTGGGTTGGGTTGCATGGCTATATTCATTGTGATATTTCAACACTTTTGCTTCCAATCTCAGCTTGGATCAGGGAATATAAATATGTGCAAAATGGAAATTGGCTGACAAAATGATAAAGCTTTTGATTTGCTTGTTTTGTTGAAAGTTTTTAGGGTTAAGTTTGGATTTGTTTCAAGTTATGGGCTAGGATTTGTGTTTATTTTTATTGCATGAAAATTTTATTGCATTTTCTTGTTGATGTATGAATAAAAATAAAATGTGGAATGGGATATTATAAGAAAATATGCAAAAGTATAAACACAGCATATATAAAATTAAACATACACAAAAAATTTAAAGCAAATACTTTATTCCATATACTGGGCAAAAACCTTGTAGAATTTTAATATGTATGTGCATTGATCTTTCATAATGTGAAATTCACTATTTCCCAAATAAAATAAAATAGTAAATAAATATTAGCACAACAGGAAAATAAAAGTAAAGCAGAAAGGAAAAAATCTGATACAGGTTATATGCCATATGCATATCATAGGCTGGTTCATATTGTCTAAAACTCATTAAGATAATTCATCTTTTCTTCACACTTAAGTTGGATTTCAAATTTACAACTATCATTTTCAAGTGTTCATTGTATTCCATTAGTAACTTGAAAGAGGTTTGAACAATTTAATCTTATCATTTAAAATCTCTGTGCATAGGCACACTGTTCCCAAGTGGATTAAAACCATTGAACATCATTTAGATCGTTATCGAAACTTGAAAATGCCAGAGGAGAAAGCAAAAGCACTGTTGTGCTAACACACACTAGAAAAGCTTGAACATGATCAACTTGATAAAGATTGAACAGATAACTTGAGCTGTTGGATAGCACACGATTTAATAAGTAAAGGAAATGAGTGTGATTAATATCTGCCATGGTTTGGAGAGGTGAATTCTGTTTAACACGTTTGTAAGTATTTTTTGATCTCGTGTTTACACAAATGTTGATGGTAACTTCTGCAAACCATTGGAGATTTATGGTACTCTTCCAGGAGATTTTGATCAAAAAATTACCACCAAAAAATCATTATAAACCTACCTTAAATGCATTTTCCACAGGGATTTAAACAGGAAATCTTCCTCCAAGAATGTGCTTCCAGTTAGATGCTTCAACAGTCTATTCTTAGCCCCTTTATATGCACCTTCCACACTGATTAAAAAATATATAAATATATATAAAATTAATTGCAGGTAATGTTTTTTTTCATCAGACTCAAAATGATGGGACAATGAACAAAAATGAGTATGTACCAGCTGAACTATATTCTTTGGTAATACAAATACAATTAAATAATAAGATTAAAACCCAAGTATCTTATAAAATTATAAGCATTTTTGTGTATAGGGACAGTTATAAAAATGAGTTAGGGTATTATGTATTTATGTATATATATGCATGTGAGTAATCATTATATATGTATTTAATATGTAAGATATAGCTAGCTCTGACAATCTTTAGGAATAAAAACAGGGGCTTGACAGGAGGAAAACAATGGATAAAGATATTTTATCATACGTGACAGATGAGAAAATTACTAAAGGGTTCATGAAGATCCAACATCCACAGTGCTGAAATAAGATTGCAAAATTAAAAAGAGAATTATAGGAAAAACCTTTAAAGCCTGGAAAGAAAAAGAAAAAAAAAGTCTTAGTGCCTGTGTTTAGATCTCTTTATTATTGCAAAGGGTTATGTTTAGTCTTGATCAGCAAATACAATTATTGACATCCCTATGTGTGGAAATTTCTTGAAGATGTTTCTGACAGTCAGGGGGTGGACAGCATGTTAGTGAAAGACTTAACAAGGTCTATGGATGATCCACTTTTTGGGAGATGACATAAGCTAAATTAAAACTGGAAATTAACACTTATTTATCCACAGTGAGAAAGACTAGTCTGGAACAAACCAAAATTTGTTGGAACATTTTGAACTGTTCAAGACCTAGCTTATTCCTAAAATATAGTCTCAAGATCAAATAGAATTTGTCAGAGATATAGAAAATGTTGTATGATGCACCTGAGTGATGTTAAGATTTTCAGGTCCTGATTGATGTTTATTGTGAGATGGTAAAATAAAGACACCACACAACCCCATAGTGAAATTTTGTGAAAACATTGTATAAGAAGAAAGCACATATATCCTCAGAAGGTAAACAAGATATAATAAGCTTCTGTTTTTCTCATGAACTTTGAAAAACAATGAAAGAAGTACCTGAGAATCACAAAGTGAAAGTACAACTGAAGTTCAGAATCAAAATTGTACTGAGAACAAAAAAAAAAAAAACAAATCCATAAGTCTGGAGAGGAAGTAAGAATGAAACACCCTAGGTTAGTAGTAAATTATATTTTGCAATGAGCAGTGTTTATAAACTTGAAATACATTTCTGTTTCCCTGAAGGGGACTCTAATTTCCAGCTTGTTGCTTGAAAAATCTATTTATACAAAAGGCCTTTGCTACTTACGCATCCTGGTATTTTGATTTGACAAATAAATAAGAACTAAAGTTTTTTAAATGGAAAATTTCTTGAGACAAGTAATATAAAACACGCATTTCACAGACTCTTACATTCTTGCCATCGCTGCTTATCCCTGGCAATCTTAGAGAACAAAGGGTGAGATCCTGTTTGGAGCCCCTCAGAGGTGCAGAATGAAGTCCCACAGCACAGGGAGCTGGGGCAAGCCAAGGCTGCCAATTGCACAGCAGCAGAGCAGAGCCCACATGCCCGACTCTGAGACACCCATGGAGTGATTGCCACTGACAAGAAATCAAGCAGGGTTATGTCTCCCTGGTGTCATCAGTAGCGTTCAACTAATTCAACACAAGCGTCTTACTTAAAAAAAAAAATAAAAATCTACAGAAAAGATATTGTACTTGCTTTAGCTGCACTCTGAAACTGGGCAAAGTGCACAAAAAGTGCAGGTGAGATTTCCCTCATGGAGCTTTGTCCCTCAGCAGTTGTTGACTGTTTGAGTGCCACTCACCAAAAGAAGTGAGTCTATACTCCATTGTATTTAAGCACTTTCAGTTTTTCAGCATTTCATGAAAGGAGCAGCAGTCACTCCCTTTGCTATGATCTATTCACGCTGTTACTGTTACTCCCATTGCTGTTCATATTGCTGTTCCCTTTATGTTTTTGTTTTATTTCGAAATATTTGAATTTATCTACAAAATCAGAAGCTTCACAGATGCCAATGGCTCCCAAACCAGCCCAGTGGCCAGAGCCAAGATCTGCAAGAAGACCTGTCTGACCCAAACCTCCTCCAGCTCCATTACAAAGCTAACAGCCCCTGCCTCCAGCAGGTGAGGATTTTCAGTAGGGTTCCATGGTGCTTTCTGAATGTTGGACTTTAGAGAGGATCCCAACACTAGACGTCTTTCAATGGGTCACCCCTCGTGCTCTCACACTAGAGGATATAAAATTCTAGATGATATAAAATTCAGTGAGTACTGATTACATGGCTGCACCATGGACCTCATGCACAGTAGCTGCTGCCTCTCATACTTGTCTATGAGAAAGTTAATGACATGAAAGCTTGCAGGTTACCTCTGTTTTTAGGGTTGCCATATTATGCTTCTGATTTTCCCTACTCTGACATAAATTATTCTATTAAGATGGAGATGTCTTTATATTTAGTATGTATCTTAAATATTCATTTTTCCTGC
>NW_005054624.1:181309-182781 GCF_000277835.1 Geospiza fortis
TTTTATACTCCTGACTGTTTTATTCATGCTGAGAGATTTTCCTCTGTTTCTTAAGCCCTGCACACAGTGTACTGTGAGATCCCACCTAAAAGCATCTCCCACTTTTTCAATGTTGCACTCATACAAGCTGAGAGATGCCATTATCTCTCACTCTTATTTCTTTAGAGAGTAGATAATAAAAGATTAGACATCCCTGGGGGATTTTTAACACCTCATATATATATTGTCCTTAAGCAGGATACAGGGATCCCAAGCAGAATGCATTCCATGATACCAAAGTCAACCATGAGTATTTCCTGGCTTCCCAAAAAATATGGTTTAAAAATTGGTTTAAAAATTTTTATTCTATTCTCTGTGTTTTTTTTTTTTTTTACTTACATCTCTTCCATTTTCATAAGGTCTCTATTTCTCTGTGCACAAAACTGAAGCCTGAAGTTTCATGAAAAATCAAAACACCAAAGCCAACAAACTCTGGGCTTCTCCCACCCCTATATAGGATGTCCAAGATTCTAGAAATTTCAGAAACTAAGAAAATACATCATGAAGGGCATTTTCCTTTGTGAGCCACAGAATTATGTGCTGTCACAAATCTGAAGTTTTAGCTATTATGAACCTCTAGCTTTTTACAAGTCAACAGATGGTTATCAATATTTTATCCTTTGCAAAAAACCGGAATATAATTTCTTTGTGCAGAATTCCCCTTACTATGCTCAGGTCTTTCTTCTATGAGCATTGTGTTCTTGTTAAAACCGAACAGGTGATACTATAAAAGCTGCTCACAGATGATTTTAACACATTTTTTTTTATCCTGTTCTATTTATTTAAGCCAATATTTTAAAGATAACTTGTCTTGTACCAAAATGTAAACTTTCAAATCTTGTTGAAAATTAAGTTCTGAATTCTCCTAATCACAAAGTTGTGCTGTCCTATATATTTTTTACTTAATATAAAGAAAAATGAATGAACCAGGCATAGACTGAACTGGGCATTGTTTTGATGATTTTTTTTTCATACATCATTTTGTACTTTCATGTATCACTTTGTAGTTTCCAAAGGGATATTATTTGTACCTTCAAACACATTTTGTGCATTTTGGCAGGTAAAGGTTCAGGGTCATTCTGAAATGCTGCTTTCCTGTTCTGCATAGCAAGGAACTTTTGTAGTGAATAATTGCAGTCGCTTACTAATTGCAGTCATTTGTTTTCAACATTCCTGTCTTGTAAGGCCTGGTTCAAATTTATTTTTAAGAGAGAAACCGAACGTTAGAAATATATTTTGATGCAGTATATCTGCATCAGATGGGAGCTGAATGTGTGCCTGGATTTTAAATCTCTGAATGCCTACTTAATAAGGTAATTTGGGCAAGGTTAGTTTCTTGCTAATGGCTTGTGTCAGCCTAGCACAATGTCCTGGTCTTTGGCTAGGTTATGAAAGCGCTGCTGCAATACAAATATGTGATAATAAAAGATACT
>NW_005054624.1:182791-191040 GCF_000277835.1 Geospiza fortis
AGCTGTAACATCCCATTTCTTTAGCAACAAGGCCAAGCTCTTCTGCACTAAATCAGTTCTTCCTCTCATTTGAACCTTCTTAAAATTCCACATGCAGGTTGCCAGCTAAGTCATTACAAGGACACATCCCAGAGTTTTAGCCATCTGAAGCAATGCAAGGAAATAAGTGGAAGGTTGATACTTGAATTGATGTATTTTTTCTTTACTGATCTTCTGTTTAGCGCACTTAATTTATGTCAGATAAATCACTGGAATTCTTTTCAAAGATCAAGTGAGTAAAATGTCATAGCATTAAGCACAAGTATCCATTTTTTTTCTTAAAGGTCTTGTTGTCCCCAGGTGCAAGCATGTAGAAGGTTCTTGGGGAAGAGCACACGTATTGCAGAGTCTTGTTGTTTGATTTTTGTAATATTCCAATCTTGTTTTTATCTGGATTCAATTTACACAAGCGAAGATTAGCTCTTTTATTTAAAATAAAGATTGCTGAGATTAGCAGTTGAAAAAGAAACATCTGTATCTGAAATACAGCTGAAAATGCAGTTGTTTTTTTCCAGTCATCAAGACTGAAGTCACCAGGTGGTGCTATTACATAGTATTGCAAGACCTTCTTCTGAAATTTCTTTAATTACTTTTTTTTGGGTTTTTGGTTTTGTTTTGTTTTGTTTTGTTTTTAAGGAAATCTTGCATCACGTAATTGCCTCTTTGCCTTACATTTGAGAGAGGCTGGAAGGGCACATTGACCTGTGACTTTTATTTTGGGAGTAGAAAGTCTTTGTGAGAGGTAAGAATGCGTGGCTGAGGTTGTTTTCCTCTAAAACAGAATAGTTTGCATTCTGGCTGTGATGGACTTCGTTCCTGGTCTGAAATAATACATAACTTATGTGACATGCAACATATTTTTTGGCTCCTTAAACTGTAAGAAAATCAAAATAAAGCTTGAAAGTACAAAAAAAATTATGTTAGGAAGAGAAAAGAGACATCAGGAGGGAAATCTATGCTGTTGTTTGCATGGAGAATATTACCATGACTTTGAGGGGATGTTATCTCTGTAAGAAAAACTCTTCATGATTAGTTTCCATCTTCATTGTATTAAATTAGAGACAATAAACATTAGAGTAACTATTAATTGAGGTGACATTGATTAAGATTTTTATCAGCAGAACCAGTGGAAGTCCTATAAATGTAAGCTGAAAAAAATAAAAAGGGAGAAAGGTAAATAGTCATTACCTGCCAGTACGTGTGGTGGCATAATAGTGATAAAGAAAAATACCTAAATGGGAAGGTAGCCATCTGGAGTTTAAGAGAATAATGATTCAATCTGCTTCCAAAGATTCAGCAATTTTAACATAAAAAGTCTTGTTAGAGACTAAGATGGGACTCTTTTATCACCCTATACATGGAACGTGGATGGCATTGCTTATCTCACCTCATTAGCATTTTAAGTAATAGGAAAGACAACTGTGTAAAGAGAATCTGATGAGTGGAGGAGGGAAAAAGCCTTCCTAGTAGTAATTGATGTTTATTTATATAGTTCACATAGGCATGTGCAATTTTTTTTCCAAGATAGGCTTAATTTTTGAAATCATTCCTGACAATGGTTTTCTTCCTTTGATGGTTTAACTAACCCATGATGTCTCTACAAATTGAATGCAATCACTTTTAAGAATATCCAAAAGTAGTGGTGTAGCTGCATGATGATAAATATGAATAATGTCCCCCTTTTCTGCAAGTTTTTAAGTATTTTTTCTAATTTTGGTGACTTTGGCAGGACTGAGAAAAATATCTTACTTATACAACGTTCTTTATTAGATATCTAAATAATATTTGAAATATAATTCAGTTAATCTTTAGAAAAAGACATTTATTTATGCTTGAAATATAATTTCAAACTGTCTCAAAATTGGTATGTAACAATTATCTACATCAGAAAGCATAGGAACACATATATTTTCTACTTTCCAGAATGGTCTTTTTTGTTCTCTTTTTACTAACAAGTTATGATAAATCTCCATGATTAATGCAATTTAGGACATGGCTATGTTTGATGGACTGGGATACTGGTCCAGGTAGAAGTTGTTCCTGAGAGAAATCACTTTTTAAATTTTTCTGATGCAATAAACAATTTCTCACAGGAATAGTAGTAAATAGAGTAACTGCCATCTTTACAGTTTAATATTGTCTTTCATGTCTACAGCATTGAAGAAAATAATTCATGGATTGTATTTCGTGTTACGCTAGATAACTCACTAAAATGTACTTTTAATAGTTCACATCTTTTTCATCAACCTCTTGATACTCTATTCATCTCCATTAGGGTAATATCATATAATAAAACCAGTAGAAAAACACAGACTATTTTCAAGACAGAAATCAGTAGAGGCCACATAAGAAAAAACAGATTTCAATGAGATCAAATCTTCAGCTTTTTTCTTTTTTTCTCTTCTCCAATTTCCTCTGCCTGAGCATTTCTTGCTATTAATTGCATTTCTGTGCTGCCTTCCATTCTGCTCTACTTCATTAATATGAGGAACTTCAAAACAGGCTCATGGGTACAATGCTAAAACTTCATAGAGGATATGAGAAGAAGCACAGTAACATTGTTGAGTAACATTCACCTAACACTGAAATTTATGGTGCTGTTATTCTGCTGATTTCATTGGACCTTTCCTATTTCCATCCCTGCATTTACATCATGAAAACTGAACCAGGTCTTTAGAACCTAGAGAATGTTTCTGTTTTAAGGCATTAGTCTGATTAAGTAATTTGTTTATTTATAAAATTAACACATGACTAATTTTCAAAATGCCATCTTTATTTTGAGCTTTATGCCTGAGTTATAGGGTGCAACACTTTGTTCTGAACCTTGATGAGGTGTGGCTCTGAAATCGTATTCTACATGGATTTTAATGAGGAGGAGGTTGGCGAAGATGAGAGTGTATCACAAATAAAAGTAATGCTTGCTGAATAGAACAGTTCTACTTAGACATGTTCTGTTTGAACACAGAAAATGTGCATTATTTTAAGCCCCCTCTACTGATTCATTTATTTATTTTCATCTCGAGATAAATGCAAACTTCAAGGTGCCACAAATATGTTTTTCAGCCTAAGAACATCTGGGAGACTTGTTCCGTTGGGAGGTACTCCAAATTGTTGTGGTTTGAAGAAATAAGGTGAAATCTTGGAACAGTCTTGTGTAGAATAACTTGTGGGCCACTTGAAATTTCTCCCTACCCTCACAGAACAAAAGAGGACTTGAGCTGACCTTTGTGCTTAAGGCACATTTAGAGGAAATTCCTTCTAGACACACCTAGAAAGAATGAGGTGTCCCCCAAAGGAGGGATTTGGAAGATCTGCTTTTTCACTCTTGATGTGCAAGACTTCCTCCTGAAGTGAGCGGAAGTTTTAAGTGTGTACAGAATGAGAAAGCAATAGCAAGGTTAGTAAAAGATCCAACTGTAAACCATGAAATTTGGGAAGCAGTGAGAGCAATAATGCCACAGGCTAATGCCATGGAAATGAAAATGTATTCATGTGCAACCCCTACAGGAAGCAACAGAAGTTTACATGTGGTGAAGTTTATTTTCTCTAGTATATTAATTCTGTTCCCATTGCAAAAAAATTCCTGCTTTTTACTGAATCTCAAAATAGATTGTGCTTTGTTCTTGAAAAAAATCCCTCTCAGTATTTTAAAAATTATTTTTAGAACAAATTCTCCTCCACCTCACTCACAAATTTGTAATGCAAATTTTTCCAAAGTCAGTTTAGAATTTTTAGGAATCTAATGCTGAAAAGGATATCCAAATATAAATAATTAAAATGAATACCATCCATGGCTATTTTCTACCTCTAAAGAATTTACTTTCCCTAATTACAGCTACTGATACTATTAAGAGACATTTTCAGGAAATCAGAAGTAGGCTAGTAGGACATGTAGAGTGTCTAGATGAGGAATGAAGATAATAAATTCAGATTTACTGTTAGTAAAACCCCTAAATATACCAAGATGTTTACTTTTCTATTTAGATCCTGTGTACAGAAAGCAAGTGGCTTTCCACATATCACCCAGAGTAGTTTTATTACACATTCCCTGGACTATGATGGCTCTCCTATAGTTTTCATTCTTTTCTTGAATTTGTCATATCCCAAATGAATCTCCCAGCTCCTGAGCCTTCTCCTTGCAACTGAGTCTTGCTTCTGGAGTGAGTGTTTTGCCAGCCCACTTTCCTGAGACCTCTCACCTGCCGTAGTTAACATTTACAAAATGAGGGTTTCAGGCAGCAGCTGAACCCAAAATTCTCCGAAATTCTCTTTCCTGATCAGTGTTTTGTCTCCTCTCTCTTAAAGGCTGCAGAGATGAGCAGGTCTCTTTGTAAGAGGAATGGGGTGGGGGAAAAGTATTTCAACCATGTTTTCTTAACATATAAATGGGAATTAGAGCGCATATGCACAACTGCATTTAGCAATAAAATTTAACATAACCTCACATCTTAATGTCATTTAAGTCTGAAAATGTTCTAATAGAATCTTAGCTTCTGAGGCCTCTGAATTACATCTCTGCAGCTGTAATTTATGTGTGATTTTAATCTTAAAAGCTATAAAATGAACACTTAACTGATTAAAAACTAAAACAAATTTATGAATGTCTTTGGATTAAATAAGGTGATGCGGGGTTTTTTTTTGGAGTAGGAATGAGACATTTGCTGAAGGAATAAAATAACTTTTTAACTTTATAATCTCAGGTTATAAAATAAGGTAGGATTTCCTTTTCTAGCAATAAGGGACATGGGCTCTGTGTATTTGCATTGCTGATTGTTTATCAAGGCTAGACTTTTCTGAGAATACCAGGAGATGGGACTACCAGTTATGAATTTAATGTCTGTTGAGATAATAGCACCATTTAATTAGTCATATCAATACAGTTATAAGGATATTCAATTACTGTTTTATATTAATAGGAAAAGGTACCACTTGCTTATTGAATCACTATTTTATTCAGTATTAAATTCAGTTATGTGGAAAAAATAAGATCTTAAAAAAAAAACCCCAGGAAATAAAGGAAAAGTTCCCCATAGATTTAGCCTGAACTACTAAATAATAGATATTAGGCAATAGATACTATCTAAGAAAGTTAATTGATAATGGCTCACATTTATCAGGAGAAAAAGTACAACAAATTTCATAAGCAGTAGAGTCATATTACTAAGATATAAAGCTGTGTATTACAACGTTTCTGAGCTAGAGAAAAAACCCTAAAAAATAAATATTAAACTAAAAGAGAACTTTTTAGAGTAGTTGCGATAACAAAACAGACGGCAGATGACAATATGCATGTTAGTAAACACCAATCAATTTATTTTCTTCATTCTAGTTTCAAGGACATCACATCAAGAGCATCTCACAGAATAAACAACAGTCTCCTGAGAGTAGTCCTTTCCCTGGAGGGAATTGATATCTAAACCAGCAGAAGTGTTTGTGAAAAACAAAAGAATTTACCATACAAACAACAATTGGGCAAGGAGAAAAACTCAGAGTGATGACATTAGAAAATTAGTCAAATACCATAGTCCTAAATCTAGAAGGAGCTTTATGGGCTGCTTCATCAGGCTTATCCAGCTAATTAGGAATACAGGACCCAGTCTGAAATATGTGTAGAAAAATTGTTTAGGGGTCAGACACTCCGGTAAATGTATGTATAACATAATTAAATAACTGTACTACAATTTTTTTTTGTTTGAAATGTTTTATTAGAATAAATATCTAGTTGTTGTTTTGTCTTTGTTTCAAGCGTATTTGAAATATGACGATCTTCTTTGAAGTGTGAAGATCTTCAGAGAAATAAAGCCTTTTCCTTTTTTTTTCTTCAAGTAGGGGTGGTCTGTCTACTGAAGCACACAAGCTGTTTTCATGTTCTCTCAAGTAAATCACAATATAATGGGTGAAACAGCAGGTCTTCAATTAATAATTGCCATACTGAAAATAATTTGTCATCTGAGCACAGCTCCTATTAGGGAGCTCAAACCACTTACTGCATTTGCTATCTCAGTGGAAGAAAAATATAAGGAAATATATAGATATCTCTGCTGCATTCAGGTTTGCCTGGATATAGTCTCACTTCTGACCACTTCCTTTGACTTTTATTTATGTTGATGAATTTGTAGGTCACATTTTTCAGAATTATTTAGTAGCCTTAAAAAGAAGTTTCAGCTGATTTCTACGACTTGAAAGAGGCATGAAGTTTTATCTCCTTCAGTCCTACTTTGACTTTCATGAAAAACCAAGATTTTTGGGGTATTATTTGACTGTAGGAACAAGATGAACTTATTAGGGTATAATATGGATATAGTTTTCTAAAGAGACCTTATAGCACTCTTCAGTGTTTTCAGGGGCTACAAGAGTGCTGGGAAGAGACTTTTTACAGGGACACGTAGTGCCAGGGCAAGGGGGAATTCCTTTGAAATTACAGAGGGCAGGTTCACAAGAAATTCTTTACTATGGGGCCTCTGCCTGAATTAAGGTGCAAAGGATACCATATGCCAGTAACAATAGTGTGGGTTTTATTTGATAGTAAATATGGGAGAGAGAAGAAAAAAGGAAGAAAGGAAAAAAGGAAGAAAGAGAGAAAGAGAGAGAGAAAGAGAGAAAGAGAGAAAGAGAGAAAGAAAGAGAGAGAGAAAGAAAGAGAGAAATAAAGAAAGAGAGAAAGAAAGAAAGAGAGAAAGGAAGGAAGGAAGGAAGGAAGGAAGGAAGGAAGGAAGGAAGGAAGGAAGGCCAGAGATGATTCTTGGCTTGGTGAGAGCATGTCAGCATTTGGCTCACATCCTTTTCCTTGTTGATTTGTTTCTTTCAGGTGACTGAAGAATGGGTTTTCCCTTTATCCAATCTCAGCAGTTTGACTTTCAGTCCCAAGTCCCAGTCAGGTACCTTCAGGGAGGCTTCTTCGGTTGTAGCTTCTTTATACAGTTTTTGTTATCATAAGCAAAATTTTATATCAATGTTTCAGGCATGAGCTATTTCAGTCTCTGGCAATGCCCCATCCCTGCTCGAGGCCAGGCTGGATGGGACTCTGAGCAGCCTGGTCTAGTGGAAGGTGTCCCTGTCCATGGCAGAGGAGTTGGAAGGAGATGATCTTCAGGGTCCCTTACTAAATCCAAGCTGTTCTATGATTCTGTAGGCATGGTAGAGCTTAGAAGGAAAGAGAGAAAGAAAGAAAGAGAGAAAGAGAAAAAGAAAGAGAGAAAGAAAGAAAGAAAGAAAGAAAGGAAGGAAGGAAGGAAGGAAGGAAGGAAGGAAGGAAGGAAGGCCAGAGATGATTCTTGGCTTGGTGAGAGCATGTCAGCATTTGGCTCACATCCTTTTCCTTGTTGATTTGTTTCTTTCAGGTGACTGAAGAATGGGTTTTCCCTTTATCCAATCTCAGCAGTTTGACTTTCAGTCCCAAGTCCCAGTCAGGTACCTTCAGGGAGGCTTCTTCGGTTGTAGCTTCTTTATACAGTTTTTGTTATCATAAGCAAAATTTTATATCAATGTTTCAGGCATGAGCTATTTCAGTCTCTGGCAATGCCCCATCCCTGCTCGAGGCCAGGCTGGATGGGACTCTGAGCAGCCTGGTCTAGTGGAAGGTGTCCCTGTCCATGGCAGAGGAGTTGGAAGGAGATGATCTTCAGGGTCCCTTACTAAATCCAAGCTGTTCTATGATTCTGTAGACATGGTAGAGCTTAGAAGGGAAATAGAGAGGAAAGGACTGCCTTTCTGACTTGAAGAATTTCAGCATTCAAGACTGAGATCGGGATATCTTCTCTTGAATTACTGTAAACCAATGAATAGGGCCATCTAATCAGTTTACAAGTCTAGATTCAAACAGTTTTCACCAAATAAATGGTGAGGAGTTTGAGAATGGGGACAGATTGCAGAAAAAGCTTCCCACTAAGGCATTCAAAAGTTAGACTTAGCTTCAATTTCAATTTATTACTTTAATATGGTAATTGGGACTAGTCAGTTTTGGTTTCAAGAAGACTGCTGTCTGCCTTACTCAGAACATAGGCAGGATGTGTTCATGTCTGCATGTCAGCCTCCACAGATCCATACTGGATATCCTGAGATTGGTATCCTGTGTCGTTTTTGAAAAGTGCAGCTTTTCTGCACCATTAGTGAGCTTGCTGGATCCGTACTGCAGGAACACTCCTAGGATCAAAGGTATGTGTCACAGACATTTCTTTCATGAAAAATCCTCCTTCAGGGTTTTTTTTCCT
>NW_005054624.1:191109-203874 GCF_000277835.1 Geospiza fortis
TGGCCCAGCTTGGATGTTTATAATTAATGGCCAATCCAGAACTGAGATCTCTCGGACACAGTCCAAGAGAGCTGTGTGTTATCATTCTTTACTTTTCTTAGCTTAGGTTAGCAGCTTCTGGAAACTCTCCTTTTTTTTTTCTTTTTTAGTATAGTTATAATAGATGTATATATCATAAAATAATAAATCAAGCCTTCTGAAATATGGAGTCAAGGATCTCATCTCTTCCTTCACCCAAACACCCTTGTGACAACCATCACAGGTATGAAATTAAACCTTTGCAGAGGCCAGCTTCTGGAGCTGAGAACATGGAGATGTCTGGTTTAAATCTTTATTTTGAATCTCTAAGCAAGATTTACTTAGTTCAGGACTCTATACCTGCATCCTGACTGTATGAACTTCACAGCATATATTGGATTTCAGCACGTAGTGTGAAGGTATGCACTGGAAGAACTGACTTCCATTTTATAGCTCCTAAGGGATGCAAAGCTTTAATGCTCTCCACAAGCTTCATGAGGCTTTGAAGTGCTCAATAACTTCTGTATTATGCTGTTAATATTAACTCCACAGGGATAGATTAGTCATTCAGAACCAGTTAAGATTTTGTGTACTATGCATTTGTTTCCTTTTAGGAAATATTTACTTATACCTTTCTATCAAATATAAATGCATAAGAAAATAATAATAAAAAAAAGACAGATATAGCTTTCAGATCCTGTGGTCATAGACACATTCTTTGAAAGATTATAAAGTATTTATTGTCTGTTAATTCCCAATTATATTGGCAGGGCTTTTAGGATAATTTGCATTTTATGCCGCACATAGTCCGTTAGGAATTACTTTGATGATAAAATTTAAAATAGAAACAGAATCAGCAAACTCAAAAATGAATACTGATAAAATTTAGGTTTAATTTAATTAGAACAGTATAAGCTAAAAATATCTATATTGATATGTGCAGACATTGAGACATGCTATTGAGTTATAGGTCTTTTAACTTGTTTCAGTCATTTACGTCTCTTGAAGTCCCTCTAAGATAAAAATACTGAGAAAAGAGATTGTTTATAATTAAAGAAGAAATAAAAAAAAGAGAATACATGTATCTTTCATATTTAAAGTTATTTATCTAATTTCCAAGATGTCCTTGCAATAGTACTGAATTGTATATCAATGAGATATTATACAAGGTATTATGCTTCACATCAGAAGAAGTGAAAATTACCTGACCTCACAGGATGGCAAGGTACCAGAAATGAGATTTGCTTCAAAATGTCAAAAAAAAAAAAAGTTACATTTACAAAACATCTTAACAACATCTTAATTCAGTATTTTCTCATGTTTTATTTTTATTATGTGCTATTTCACAGGAGGAAAAAAAATGTTATTGCAAAACAATCTTCAGAACTTAAAGTAGTTTTGCTAATGTTAGTAGATTTTCTCAAATGTGTATCTCTATGTATTATGAATGTATTTCTATTTCTCTTCCTGAAATTAAATTAGTGTGGAAACTTTCTGAACAATATTATATTATGCATAAAACCTGTTTATATATGTATATGAGGCTTCCTTACTAAGACAGTATCTTGAAATTTTTGATGCTTCTAGACCTCTTAACTGTAATCCCACAATTTATTGCATTTCACTAAAGCAGGAACATGCAGCATATTGTGAACAATTTCCTGGGAAACAGTTCATGATATTTGGCCTCCACTCTCATCACAGCTTTTTTGGAGCTGTGTTTGAGCACTTTGCAAATGTCTCCATTTGAGATGCAGTGAACTTTTATTTGCATCATTATCAGTAAGTCATCTCTAGGTACATTTCTGAAAGCTGAGATATCAACCGTGATTATCTAATATCTGTTTTGCATAGCCAAATGAAACAGAACTGTTCTCTGGGGCCAGACAATGAAAGCTCTTTGTCAAAATCAGCAAATATATCAGGAAAATTTGCTTTTAAAAATATTTTCCTGAGACAGATTCCAAAAGCTAGTTTCAAAACTGCGCAAATATTTTCACTTGATGGTGTTCTTTCAAACATTTTGGTTTTAATTGACTTTATACTAATGTATATGTGATAGCTTACTGTCCAAATTTAAATATTCAATATGTTCATTTATGTATTTGAGTATAAAGCATTTATTATAATATAGAAAGTACAAGTCAATTTTAGTTTTTTATGTTATTGCTGTGCTGAATTACAGTTGGTTCTTCCCACCCTTTCTAAATTCTCTTTTTTTTTCCTCAAGGATATCAGACTTTAACTCTTGCAATTTTTGGGGTTATTTTAATAGCAGAATTTTCTGGAGGGCATAAATTCCTGCTACTCTTTATTATCATTGTTTAGGAATGGTATTCCCCAATTTAATATTTCCACCAAAACACTTCAAACCACTAGTTAGTCACTCAATTCCAATGGTAAAAATGAACCCTGTTCTGGCCAGATCCACGACTTTTATTTCTTCTGTGTGTAATTATATTTAATTCCAGAAGGAACATTTTTGCTGTTCTTCAGCCTTAGAAAAATGTTGAAAAATAAGG
Source organism: Geospiza fortis (assembly GCF_000277835.1). Taxonomy (NCBI): domain Eukaryota; kingdom Metazoa; phylum Chordata; class Aves; order Passeriformes; family Thraupidae; genus Geospiza; species Geospiza fortis. The sequence goes on from NW_005054624.1 coordinate 193,650, forward strand.
CACAGTCATGTGTTTAATTTTTAAATGTTAAGAATTCAGGCCTCTGAGAAGTTTCTCTATAACTATATTTGAGGCTGTGTAAACACATAAAAAGGCAGAGGTTGTTTATAAGTGGCAAATAAAGAGTGATAATTTGTGTTCCTGGTGGAATTCAGCACAAGTTTGGAAATAATGATTAAACAACATTCAGCAAATACTACTGGCAGAAAAAAAAAAAATTAACATATTCTACAAATTTAATGAAAGAAACCGTTGTAAGGAGGAGTTCATAACAAAACACCCAAATGTAGCATCACTTTAAAAATTCCATAGCTAATGCAAGCACTTGTTTATTTTATTACGATTTATGAACAGCTGCCATAAAAAACCCGGGGATGGTGGGTGGATGGTGTGACTCAGGTAGTTTAGTATCACTACCTCAAACTGGGTGGTGATTTATTCACAAAAATCAACTTAACAATGCACCTGTATAACATTTGCCTGGAGACTTCACTTTGTCAATAGTTTTTGGTAGTATTATCTCTGACAGAACAATAGCAGATGATTGGCAAGAAAAAACAGCCAGTGCATTATTTCTTGTAGAGAGGAAATGGCTCTTACTGAATATTTTTTTTTATTTGATGTGCTATTCCCCAGATGTAAAATAACTATTTTAAAAGTTTGTGCTTTGTTTCTCCTCCTTAGGTCATCGAGCCTAAGAAAAGTGGTATTTTTTCTTTCAGGGTTTTGGTTTTGAGGTTTTATTTTTTTGTTGGCTGTTGGGGTTTTTTTTCTTTCATCATTTCTCATGATTTCTGTCACTATTGAGTTACTTGTTCTTTGTTTAAAGCCTGTTACTCTAACTGCAATATTTTTTTTTTCACTCTTTGTAAACAAGATCCGTTCTGGTCGATTTTTCTTTGCTGCTGTATTCCATTTTACTGGGAAAAGAACAGCTGTGTATAATTTTACTAGCCTCCAGCAAACTTCGAAGGGTTTCTGAAGTATATGATGTTGGGGAGAGAAAATCAGGGAGAAAATCTCTGATTTTATATCAGTTAACAGATTTCCTTGGCTTTTCCCAGATGCTCAATGAACAACTATGTAGAGATGCAAATTTACATAAATCTGAGGGGCAATTAGAGAAAAAAAGAGGATGCCTCATATTTTTATTGCATTCCCTCACTTACGTGACTAAGACATTAGAAATGTAAATCCTACATATATTGAGTTATCCATGGAGGAGGGGAAAACTCTTGTGTGCAAATAAGCAAGAGAAATAATCTTTTGTAGCCATGAAGGTATGAAAATCTATATTAAGGCAATTGAGACATTAAACTGTTGCAGAATTCTTGGGTCAGGTCTGTGAGTATAGAAACTGCTTAGAGAAAATTAAAATTGTGGCCTTGAGTTAATATAATAAAGACCTTCATTAGTACTTCAGGATAATTTTAAAAAATAATCTCACCCTTTTCACCATTATTTTTTTTTATGTGGGAATGAAAGAATTGCCTTAATATAAAAATTCCCCTTATATTCACTTATACACCAAGGACAGTTAACAAACTCATATCCTTTACAGCTGGTCTCATGATGATACAGACTCTGGGGATTTACAGAAGTCAGGAAAATGTTTAAACATGTTTAGCTTTAAAAAGTAAAAATATATGGATAAATAAAAAGCCACCAAACTGCACCCTCAAAACAAAGTGGATTCAGCTAAAACAAATTCCTTTATCAGTCTGTCTTTGCTAGCAAATATCTTTCATTTTTGCTTCCAAAATGCACATACTGATTTCATCCAGAAAAGAGCAGAAATATTTCAGTTTGCAAGTTATCTAGAAATGTATTTTTGCAGAATGATTTTGAATATTATGATTTTACTACATTTATTTTTGTTTTAAAGACCAGAGGAGCAAGAAGCTTTTCTCTCTTAACAGGAGGAAGAAGCTGACATGATGAGAGCCTAATAGAAGGTGCTCTTCTCACTTGACAGTAAATATGGGCACTAAATTTTTTTGTTAAATATAGATATATTAACAACCTATGGAAGTTTTAATTTTCTTTGTCTTTAGCCACAATAAACATTCACATCAAGCCAGACAATGAGAAAGTCTTTGCTTACAAGGACTCTTTCCAGAGTTCATACTAGAACAACTTGTAATTTATCTGGTAACACAAAAATGTCTGCTGACTTAGTTTAAATAAAAACAATCTGATGTTTCCAATTTAACAAGTTCATACCCTGGAAATTACATGGGTGTATATTTAGCCAAATTCCTTACAAAAAAATCAAGTTTTTGTTGTTTTGAAAAATGGCATTTGTTCTGAAGGCACGTTCCCGGTAGAGTGAGGGAATAGATAAATTCTCTCCACTGTGATCTCACTACTCTTCATGGGGAAGATGTTTTACTCTAAAGCATGATTTTTTTAATAGATGGTCATAAAAGATATTTTATGGAGCTATGTGAAGTTTTTTGAGCTTCCCATTGTCCTGAACCACCAGCACTGCAGCGCCTACCCATGGAACAGGGCTCCTTTCCTCTTCTCTTCAGTGAATCCCAGAGGCTCAGGCACTGTACCACAACTGCCTTTAGGACAATTACTTGGAAATGTGTCTGGTCTTTTAGACTTCTGAGTTCTTGCTGTCCTAAACATTCTCTGGAACAAGCTCTTATGTCTGTTCAAGAGAAGATTGACATCAGTAATAATTTCCTGAGAAGATATTCAGGGATGAGACGGAAAATTACTAAAAGAAATTGCTCTGCTTTCAACAAGGCTCAAATATTGGGTGGAAATCTCTATCAGGTCTAGCTAATTCTCATTCCTGCATTCACAGAACACTACTCTTGAATTAAGGAATGCGGATTAGCAGTAGGACAACTCTTATACTTGGCATTCTCTTTCTATAAAGTGAACTGCAACAATTTTATCCCTGAAGTGATGCTTTTGATCAATCGGCGAAGGAGAATATTTTCCCCTTTGAACTGGAATATAATTCTGACAAGTTTTCTTATTATGATCTGTCATTTCCAGTGGGGCAACCTTTCTGATTATAATTAAAAACCATTGAAATTCAAAGGTACTTATGAAGGAATTGAATTTTAAATATTTGAATCCTTCAGGTACTTCATAACTTGAGTTTTCGTACCATGGGAGACAACCCAGCATGTATTTATCTCATAGTTGAAATACAATATTTTAGAAGAAAAAAAGTTTTTCTGTATCCCATACCATTTTATAATATCTCTTTTGTTTTGGTGAAGACTTCAGTAATTAAATTTATTTCATTCATCATCCTGTTCAGGCTGTTGACTGAAATGCTGACTTGTTGGAGCTAAAAACTCCCAGAGAGGCCAAAGATTTCAGATGAATAAGAAATATACAGACAAATTCCAAGTTAGATTGGTCTCTTCCAAGTCACATAACGTGTTTTCTTAAATTATTCTGTTTTATCTTCATTCCTTGAAAGCTAGAGGGCAACGTTGTTTCAAAAGACACAGCAAAAGCACATCACTAACTGCACGAAGTTTTGCACTAATAAAAGTCTTTGTTCTGACATGTTCTTTAACTAAGTTGAGATACTTGCCTAAGACATCGTTCTACAAGGCCCACTTAATAGGGCATTTTGAAACTTGTCTTTTCATGTGCTGTGGCTGGTAGGAATTTGTGATGGTGGATTGGATAATGCATAGGAATATTCATGATGGAAGATGTGTTCTCTGTCCAGAGATAAGGGGAAAGTTAATTTAGCAGATAGTATTATTTAAGGAAAAGCTTTTTGGTAGTGCAGGTGTAGGACAACCAACCAACCAGCTCACTGGAGGCAAGGGATTAGACATGACCATAATTAGGTGAGAGCTGCTTTTCCTTTTATATAAATCATGTTCAACTGAAAATGCAGCAGCTTTAGAGTTCACTTAAGCTGGTATCATGCTGTTTACTGCCTGACCTGGATGTGTTTACTCCAGTTGTGAAACTGGTCAATGTTCTTTGGACCAAATAATCTGATAAATTAATTAATTTTCCTTGGATGGATGAAGTAACTCTCTTCTTGTTTTACTCTAAAACATGATTTTCTTTAATAAATGGTCATAAAAGATATTTTATGGAGGTATAAGAAGTTTTTTGAGCTTCACAAACTTGGCAAAATGTCCCACCTCCAAGTAACCAAGACATTAAAAAAAATGGAATAAGTAAAAACAAGTAAAAAACAATCTCAGCATCTAGCAATAAACTCTACTGTTGTGCATTTGGCATCCAAACATAGAGTAGCAGCTCAGTTAAATCACTATTCCATGGAAAGTGAGCTTATAAGCTGTATGGCTGGATCACCACGTTCCACTTGGAAAGGAAATAAACACTTAAAAAATCAATCCTCGGTTCTAACAGGACTAAAACCTGAGGTTGCAGAAATGATCCTTATGAAAGTGCTGTTCAAGTAAAGTGTTTGGAAATATTGACCTGAGGTCCAAAAAATCTGCCTCCTTCATTTTATTTTATTTTCCTTTATTTTAGATATCTGGCTCCAAATGAAATGACTCAAATACATTAAATACTCTGGTTTCAGCATTACTTTGGTTTCAATTTATTGTAATGAAATAAATTATTAGGAAAAATGTTATGACTGTGGTAACTTGGTTATAGTTGCTTATGGTGAATACATTTTAATATTTGGTTAAAAATGGGTTTTGAGATGTTACTGCAAATTGCACCTGAAATATGCCAACCTGAAAATTAGAATAATGTCTCCCTTACAGAGGCAAATTAACTGAATAAATAAAAATGTCAAGTTGTAAATTAATTTCAGATTGGTTTTATCTCTGTGTTTTTATTCTAGTTATGTTATTTTATACACATTTTTAGTGGATTTTGAAAGCATTAAAAGGCTTAATATATTTTATTATTTGTTAATCAAGATCTGAAAAAATATATAGTTAAATTACATTCTTTAATGCTTTAAATAAATATTTATATAAAAGTTGACTCATCCCATTTCTTTATATAATCTCCCACAGGCTTTAATTGTCTATGTCTATTTTACTCCACAGGAATCTTGCAAGCATTATTCCCTTGTGATCACACAGAGTTCTATTTGTCCAACATTGAATTGAGTTTAATGAGTATATTAATTTCCCTTCACACACCTTATGCTGATAAACAGATAGGTGTTTAATATTTTTATATGAAAGAATCATATTTTAAAACAGGAGGGAAAGAACCCTGAAAACACAATAACCATGGTACCCATTGATAACCACTCCAATGTGGCAATGTGAGAAAAAAACAGGAATGGAATTTGGCCCATAGATTTGAATGACTTTTAGAAAAAGAGGAGAAAGGGAAGGGAAGGGAAGGGAAGGGAAGGGAAGGGAAGGGAAGGGAAGGGAAGGGAAGGGAAGGGAGGGTGGAGGTGGCAATGTGAGAAAAAAACAGGAATGGAATTTGGCCCATAGATTGAAGGGAAGGGAAGGGAAGGGAAGGGAAGGGAAGGGAAGGGAAGGGAAGGGAAGGGAAGGGAAGGGAGGTTGTACCACATGGTCTCATAGAAGGAGTTATGGATAACTGGAAGCTAGATTTTAAGTACAGCTGAAACTTTGTTATGATGTAAAAGTTATCCATGGGTTAAAAGTTATCTATATCCGGTTGTGACCTCAGGTAGAGTCTATCGAGCATATGCCTATTTTAAATAATCAGCTTTGCCTAAATAATTCTGGTTTTATTCATAGATTTTAAACATCCTTTGAGTCTTAATGGAAGATCAAGCCACTTAAGGTAAAAACATTTGAATCAGGTGCTTTTTTTTTTTTCCAAAATAAATAGAGGGAAAGTGATCATCTTTGCACATTAGTACTTTTTCAAATAAGTCTGCTGATATGAGAAGATTCAGAGGCTGAATATCACCTTTGATTTTATATGCCAAATTGCTATTCGTAACTACATAACATGAAAGTTTCATTTTGGTACTTTTCAACACATGCTAGGTTGTTTTGTTTTTTGTCTTGTTTTCTTTTTAATTTTTTTTCTTATTTCAGTGCTACATAAATGGAAGCAAACATAAAACCAGAAATCAGTGGCTATCTTTTCAACTGAGAAAATGTATGCAGGCCCCACAATTTCACAAGACATAAATGTTTATCTAGTATCACTCAAAGATATATGTATATATATATATTCATGGAATGTTGTTTGAAGAATTACAGCAGTTCTCCCAAACATGCATTGACAACAAGAAGAAGGCATGGTTTTTTACATCTTATATTCCAGTCTGTACTTTGGTAAGGATTCATAAGCCAATGTGTGCTCAGTCCTCTGATTTCATCATAAAGGAGTCTAATTAAGAGCACTTTAATTATAAAATTTCCAGTTCAATTTCTGATTATGTTCAGTGGGGATGACTTCAAGGAAAATCCTTTCATAGTCTTGTTTAAGTGAAGTACAGATATTTAAATTTAAAGAGGAGCACCACATAAAAGAATATTTCCTTGCTATCCCCAACCTTTTCCTGCTTTATAAAGGTCACTTTCTTTCTGTAGCATTGTATTTCTCAATTTAAGCTCAAAAAGAATACACTTTTTGATAACATAAATTAAGGTGCTCTTGTAGGTAAGAGATAATTGCAAGCTTGCTGCACTTCATTAAGCCAGTACTCTCATACTGTCACACAATTTAATAACTTGTTTCTATCCAGTTAGAGTATTTTCATGTTTGCTTTTCTTCCTCACTCCATTTCCAGCTTTTTCATCAGCTTTAATATAAAGACATCATTTCACACCACACAATAATCATACAATTGCAACAATTTTAACTAGCTCTGTCACAATTTCTTAATTTTTTTTTTTTTTTTGTAAATTAGAATGACTGTAATATGTGTCATCAAAACACTCAATAGAACCTGGTAACCTAGAAATTACTGTGTAAGAATAGCTCTATTCTTTTTCCAGGCCAGAAGTGTAATGATCTTACCTATTTCCTTCTTACATATAAGCATTTCATCCTGGAAACATGCCCTTACTACCTACCAGTTATGTGCTTTTTGCAGCATGGCATGCAACTAGGAAAAATATTTCCTTGTAAATAATTCATGTGGTATGTAATTAAATATCTGCACAATAATTATATGTTGGTACTAAATTAATATAATATAGGTATCATTGAGCTATTACTGATTTTTAGATACTTGGTACCTGAAAATCCTTCTCTTAAAGATTGACAACATGTAGGGTATTTCTACAGTTCCTGAAACCCACTTTCATTATGTGATTATTAACAACTGATGAAAGCAGTCCTGGAAAACAAAAATCATACAACCAAGCAACCAACAAAATCTCCCAAAAAACCACTCAAAACAGAAGAAAAAAAAAAAAGGGAAAAGAGAAGAGAAGAAAGGATACTTTTGGGGGACTATTATTTGGAATGTTAATTATTGCAGTGAGTTACCATAGGTGTGATTCCATTTCCAGATGAAAATACACAAAACGTGGAATGTTTCCCCAGAGAGGTGTGTGGCCAGACACTGTGTTAATGTAAACTGTGGCATCATTGATTCAGCAATATTCTTAGAGTGAAGCTGACAACTGATTTTTAACTACCTGTGTGTGACTTACCATAAGCAATTGGCTCATTGTGAAGAAGAGGAAAGGCAACATGGCATCTCAACTGTGCCATGAGCAGAGGAGGCAGCTTGTGCAGCCCCTGAGCCAGAACTGGGGAATCCATTTGTCTAAGTACAGCTCTCAGCCCTCTTCATCTTCCCATGCCAGGAAAACCCTGGCAGCAAGAGCAGCTCCTTGCTTTGTTCTCTGTGGTGTCAGTGGGGCAGCTGGGCCCTGTGGCTCTCGAGATGGTGATTGCAGCCTCCACGTGGGCTCTGACTGCTGCTCTATGAAAGATTAGCAGCTCCAAGATCTGTGTCTGATACATAAATTATTCACGGAGTGATGTCACATAGAGGTACGAGTATGCTCATCTTACAGCGTTGACTCCAGTTCCCTCTTCTTTTACAAGGGGACTGCTGATGGTTACACAGTGAGGAAGGCGGAAGGAACAGCACATGATCATCTTTCCTCTCCATTAAGCTGATGTGCTTTGGCTTCACTTTACAGTGGAACAGAGGCTCCTATGGAAGCAGCACAGCCTATGGTTCTGCTATGGTTAGACACACTCGCATAAATTTTTGTCATTTGCTTACTGCCTTGGAGTTTGCTAAAAAGGTCTTTCAGATACAGCAGTGATAATTAAACAAGAATTTCTGTTTAACTCAGGAAAAGACTCCAACAAAAAACCTTTTAAACTGGTAAATTCAAAATTAAGCTAATATTTTATCTAGGGTGTATAATGAAATAAGAAGATGAACTGGAATGTATTAAAGACAGAAAAGCAGGATCGATTTCTGTGTTCCTAATTTATTTAGTTTTGTCATGAGGTAATGATTTTTACATTTCTATATTTGATTCTTCCATTTCCATTTTAATCAAATGAACAATAGTCTATGGAAGATTATACACCTCAGCCTACATATGTCAGGACTTTAATGACTCCTCAAAGCAATTTGTGGTTTCTTATTTGTTTGTTCTACGTGGTTTTTATTTTGCCCATCTGTAACTACACTTTAAAAATATTATTATTCCAGGAATTTACTACTTTTAAGCATGGTTTATTCATACTGTTAAAAATCAATCATAGGGATTTCCATTATGAACTGAGCTCTTTCTAAGTGCTAAAGAATATACTGATAAACATTTCTCTTATACCTACAATAAGAGAAAAAAAAATGTAATCTTCAGTTATGTAAGGGTAACAGCTAAAGATTCCTTGCTGAATTCAGATCCACTTGATGAAAAACTATTAGTATTATTTTTCTCTTAGGATAGGTCACCTCAGAAAACTTCATCTTGGGGATTTCATTAAAAAACCCAAGCTAACAACTTTTGCATCACTCAATCATTTATAATCTCAACTGAAACTTAGATATCATTACTTCAAAATTATTTTTTGTAATAACAAACAGCTAACCAAAAAAATTTACCGAAGTGGGGCTTAAACAGGGCTAATGAAGGTAGGATGTTTTGGTTTTACCTCTGTCTACTGGAAAAACAATGGAAGATTTGTTTCCTCAGCTGGGGATACTTAGGATGAGCTTTTCTGTTTCAAAGGGCAGGCTGAGCATGTGAACATATTGTATTTGATGCCATTTTTGTGCAAAACCCCTCAATATTGGAGGTTGCACAAGTGCTTTCTAAAATGCTATTCCATGCCTCAAAGCCCAGCAGATTTGTATCCATAGCTGATGCTTATAAAAAGAAACAAAACCAAAAGAACCAAAAATGCCAAATTTTTGTGTATGTTCCCTTGCCAGGAAGCTGTTTCTGCTCTTTCGTCTCCAGCACTTACAGTCATTTTGATATGGAAAAGTTAGTGCCGAATTAAGCGAGGAATTTTCAAACTACAAAATGTTTTCCTGATAAACATAAACTAGGTGAAATTTCCCGCTGTTCTGTGAAACCCAGTGTGATCACCAGCAATCCCTCAGGCTCCCTCTGCTCTTCTGGTGATAAAAACCAGGAGTGATTTGGCTGCCTGCTGACTGTTTTGCTGTTTTATTTGCTGATTCAAGGGGTTGTGTGCTCCCTGTTTTCAAAATTAATTGTTGCTTTCCATAGTTCTTGATGGGGAAAAACCCTCTCCTATGAATAGTCTCTGCAGCCCTGAAAGCTTTCAATATTGTCAAACATTTCAGGCCTTTTGTTTAATATAGGAATATTTCAAATTTTCCAAACAGGTCTCATATTTAGGAAATGCATAACTACTGCTGAAAATACATCTGCAAATGATGCCATGTAAGAGATGATTGATTTTGTCTTGTAATTCTTTTTTATTTAGTATTAACAACTTGCTAAAAAGAACAAGCGGCACTTTTGTGTGAACTATATTCATTGTGTGACAAAAAGAAAGATTTTTTTCCTAGTTGTTACAAGGTTATATTTCTGCATAATAACAATGTTATGGTGGTCCTTGTAAAGGTTGGCAGTTTAATAGTTGATTCAAATTGAAATTAAGGTTTTACTTGGACTTGTCATGATCCTTGGTCATGACCATTTTGGACTAAAAATGGATTTTAAATGCTGATGCATTACTCCTCAATACAAGAGGTATTGTATGGCACTTTTCCGTGGCTTATGAAGGTTTTTTAATTAGGTGGAGGACCTGCTCACATAACAAGCTGCAGAAAAATATTTTCTGCTAG
>NW_005054624.1:203884-218344 GCF_000277835.1 Geospiza fortis
AAGTGAGAGATCACCGAAGTGTGGCAAGAAAGGGTTTGGCGAATCACTTTTTACAGAAAGGTACACATAAGTGGTCTTGAATTGTCAGGCTCATGTACAAAGGTGCCCCTTCTGTTTCCAACCCAGAGCAAATTTCATTTTCACAGAAAAGTAAATTATACTATTAATAATCTTTTTTAGGCAAATAATGTTCATGATGAATAAATGTGTTCGGAGGAAACATGTGGTAACTGGTTTTTAAATTATTAGCCTGCTTTATTAACTGGCAAAAGAATGAGAAAGGAATTGTGAATGATTTTATAATTTCTAAGTAGCAAGCTGTGTTCCAATTGTTTTCTCAAGCATTTTAATTCCTTTTGGAACCTTGATCCTCGTTCAGGCAATTGGAATACTTCCAGACATTGGCTGCAGAAACACAGATACCTAAAAAGATAAAGTAATCTGCAGGACAGAAAATAAAATTCAGTTTTATCATTTGTTTCTTCCTCACATTCCAGTTCTGTATTGTTTTAATCATTGCTTAGCTTTCTTAGCATTACCATCAGTCCTTGTTTTGGCTAAAGAAGTAAATAAGTATTCTATCAATTTCTATTTATTTTAAACTTTGTGAGGTTTGGTATTTACCCAAAAGCTTTTTTTTTAAATCATCTTAGTGAAATCCAATATTAAATATAATTTATTAATATAACATCATGCAAAGACAATAGTGTTCTGAGGTGACTGTATGGTCTGGTATCCCATCATTTGGGTTTTTTCTGTCCATGAATGGCTCCTGAAGCTTTAAGCCAGGCCCAGAGAGAGAGGGGGAAGAGGTGGTGGAATGTTTGAGGTGTGTAATCAAAACAGAGAGAAAAGATCTCAGATCTCTCCTAGCTTACAGCAGTTGCAGAGTTAGAGAGAGACATAGAGTTTTTTTGGGGGGTTTTGCTTGTTTGGTTGGTGTTTTGTTTTGTTTTAGGGTGGGTATTTTTTTGTTTTGTGGTTTTTTTCTCCCTGCTGGTTTTCCTTGTTAGTGACAGCAAGAAAAGTTTTCCCAGGACTGTGTTTTTTCTGGGACTCCTCAGTGTTTTTCTCCAGTCTGGATCAGCAGGACAATCACCCAGGGACTTTACTTGTGAAATAAACAGTTTTTTCCCCACTTTTCTCCCAGAAGATTATCTCCTGAACTGGTTGGAAAGGGGCTGCTGGAATTTTAGAGGAGACCCCTTCAGGAAGATTTCTCACAAAATTTTTCTCAAACTGGGGCAAATAATTAAAAAATTGGAATTTTATTTATCAATTTATCCTATATCATGAAAAAAACCCAAACCAAACCAGCCAGCAGAACTGTCAAAATAAATATTTTCTTTTAATTGCTGTTTGCCTTTCATATTTTATTGATGTGCTATTTCTGGGATCCTTACTCAGAGATATGCTGTGTGTTGTTGGATAGGATCAGCAGCCTGCATTCTCTGATGAGAACCTTGCTGTTAGTCTTGGCAGCACTATTCTTGCCTGAGCAGACATTTAATGGAACATGGAAGAGTTTCAGGAGGATGAGCCAGGTCATCTCCACCCCAGTACCCAGCTTGTTTGTAGAAGGCAAAAGGTTTTAAATCCTCTTAGAGAAAAGAATTGAACTGTGATTTCCAAATAACTTCTAAATGCTTTGACTGTAAAAATACTTAATTAAAAAGGAAATGTTTATATGTGTAACTGACCATCTTTGGAACAAAAATCACTTGTGCCTCTGCCAGGTGCAGCAAATTCCAGCTCTGAACCACACGCTTAAGAAGGTTTCTCTGTATAACCATGCTAAAGAGACATTCAATTTAAACAGTCTCCTATCCTGGTGTATTGGCTTCAGCAACTCTGTTCATTCTTGTTAATACTCTTGAGGTGACCAAGTCTCCTAATAAGTAAGGAACCTAAGGCTAATTTAAGGATGTGAATATTTTATGGGGGTCAGGCCAAGGAATGTTGTTTTGGTGGTTCTACTTCTCCTCTCTCTTTGATTATTAACACCACCCTAATTTTAAGAAAAATGTTTCTCCAGATTCCAGTCATCTGATGTTTTCCTCTTCTTGTTTGAGGGCATAAAACTGGCCTACTAGATTATTATATGCTTCATATTTTTGTTTTCTTTCGGTGATTTAATGTGACAAGGAATATAATAATTTATCCCTGGCTATCAATAATGTCCTTTTCATGAGAAAAATATAATTTGCAGCCTGGCATTTATACTCTGTTCAGATCAATAATGAGCACAAGGAGTAGAAGAGAAGGATAAACACATTGGGTTAAAAAGCCCTTTGAGGAAAAATCTAAATACTCTTTATATTATCTCAAATTTTATATATATCTTCAAAAATACTATGTACTTACACAGTCCTAATAACAAGTAATCCTGTCAACACCCCTGCAACAATTCTACAGAACAGATCTATGTTTTTTCTCTTAGATGGTCCTTTTATTTTTTGCAACAGATACCAGGTTCCATTTTGACATTATGGTTATAATTGTTGTTAATAAAAGGGGAAAGGAGAATAGGGGTATCACAGCTCATGATTGTATAATAACAATGGCCATGATTGAATTAGTCTTGGTTCAACATTTTAAAAGTCCAAAACAAGATTATATCAGAAAAAAAAAAAAAAAGAAAAAAAAAAAAATAGATCGTTTTACCATTGGCCTGATTAAGTGATGTAGTTCTAGATATTTAATACTTCAACTTTTTAATTTGCTAATGGAAAAACTCAGCAGCCTGTGGCATACATGAGACCAAACATCACGGTCTCGATGATCATCTCTGAACCACTTGGGAACCTCCATGGATGAATAATTGTCTTGGGGTCTGATTTACTATACCATTTTTTTCTGGAAAACATTTCTTAAAACATTGAATAAAATATGAACTTGTCTGACGCCAAATTTCTTGAAACCAGTCATTAAGATTTATTATTTCCATTATGAATAATGTCCATTATAAAAGAAGAAAAACATGACTGTAAGGCAAGCATATATTTTCTGTCATAGCACAGCAGTTTGTCTTCAATGACTGATGTTGTTTGCTGGTTGGGAAAGTAATAACAGAGAAACAGCGAGTAAGAATTGTATTTTTAGCAGAAACCCATTGTTTACATTATTTTCATTCTTCGATAAAGTGACTGCTTATTATTGTCAATAGTGACAACCAAAAGCCACCTGACCTCCTCTTGTAGCTTAATAAAGCTACAGACTTAGGTGAAAAGTCATAATGTAGAAAGCATTTACAAGAGGCCTCACCAAAATGGCATATATCATGAAAAGTCCTTAATAACACGGAATTGTCTCCTTGAATCCTGTGTGCAGTTTGGGCAGCACAACGTAAAAAAGACATTAAGCTATTGAGAGTGTCCAAAGGAGGGCCATGAGGATGGTGAAGCAAGGAAGCCTTATGAGGACATCGCTTGGTTCATCCTGGAGCAGGCTGATGAGAGACCTAAGTGAGGTCTTCAGCATCCTCAGGAGGGGAAGCAGAGAGGCAGGTAGAGATGTCTTCACTCTCCTGACCAGTGACAGCACCCAAGGGAAAGGAATAAAGCTGTCACAGCACCAAGCCTGACAGAGCTCAAGCGGTGTTTGGACAGCGCTCTCAGGCGCAGGGTGTGGTACAGGGTCAGGAGTTGGAATCAACGGTCCTGATGGATCCCTTCCAACTCATATATGCATGGTTCCTTTCTTAATGAGTGTCTTGGGAATGGTTTGTAGCCCATAACCATCTTGTTTTTGTTTTGTGTCCAAAGGGCCTCTGACCAGAGAGTCTGAGACAGCTGGCCTGTGATTGGCCATTAATTAAAAACAACCAACACGGACCAATCAAAGATCCACTTGCTGCATTCCACAGCAGCAGATAATTATTGTTTTTCTTTTCCTCTGAGGCTTCTCAGCTTCTCAGGAGAAAAATCCTGGCAAAGGGATTTTTCAGAAAATATGTCCGTGACACTGTGTGGGCATTCTGTTTGTCAATTAATGGTTGGGTTTTTTTTCACTTTCATCCGTAAGTATTCACTTGCTATGGACAGAAAGGGATTGTTAGAACCCTTTTTAGAGGAAGCACTCATTCCAAGTTTTGTCCCAAACTTGTCTCTAAACTGAAACAATGGAAACAGCTGGAAGTTGACTGTCAGACTCACCATTTCACCCTTTTCTTGAAGGCCCTGAGGACACAATGCTGGTTTGACTTGGGAATGAACAACCTCACGAGCTGGCAGCAGCCCAGCAGCTCATCTCCTCTGGAGGTAGGCTTTACTTCTTCCATCTCATCAGTTCTTGTTCTCCTGTTAACTCTTTGTATTGACAGGAACATCTTCCATCCTCTTCTCCCGCTTCCTCTGGCTCTGTTCAGAGAAGTGCATCTGCAGTCAGAAACTAATTAGACATTTCCCACCCGGTATAAATTCTCAAAATCAGCAATTAAAGTCCAGCCTCATTTTTCACCCCTCACCCTTTTGTTGTTTGATAAACTGGATTCTGGGAAACCTGAACTGCTGCTGTGCGCAGCTGGCCAGTAGTGGACAATATTCTCAACCTGTTTTGTTACCTTGTAAGTTTGTAATGATCTGTTTGAGAAGTGAATGAAATTCAGTGTTTCCCCAGCAGCAAAATGTTATTATCAAATGAAGAGCAATTTTCTGTGAATAATCCCTTTGGAGGAGTCTGGGATATGTCCTCACGTGCTTATTTGCTCAGACCTGCCAAGGGAGCTGGGAACTTGCACTGTAGGTGATGCAGGAAAGTACAACGCTACAGCAAGCTCTCTGAACAAGTCCCATATGAGGTTCCAGAATTCACAGCTATTTATTTGCATTGGTCCTCTCCTCTTTGGTCTTTCTTTGTATATCATTGCAAAGCCAGGGACTGTTGCCATCTCATCTTTTCAATTCCTTGGCATTAAGAGTGTTTGTCAGCGACCTGTACTGCAGCTGTCTGTGAGTAGTGGAAGGTAAGGATGCTGAATTCTTTGTGCCCTCTCAGGTACAATTCTTTGTGCCCTCTCAGCTTTCCTGATGGCCAAAGTGCACAGCCACAGAACATGATCTGTGCTCCCACATGGTGCCTGTGGTGGCTGTCAAAAAAGATGTAGGCAAAGGTCTTAACACAAGTATTTCCTTCACAAATACAACTTAGAAACCAAAGTAACTGATCACAATTTGTTCTATTCATAACATTCTGCAGCTAAGAACATCATTATAATCGCAACCCTAGGACTGAAAACAAAATGTCTTGTTTCTACTCTTTCTAAATAATGCAATGTGCTGCTACAATATATATGCTTAAGCTGATGAAACTGAAACCTTACTATGATCTCTGTTGTGGTGGGGATTTTTTCACATGGATTCCAACTATTTATCAGTGAAAATATCTCTAAGTTTCTAAAATAATTTCACCCAATAGGATCAAAGAACTACAGAAAATCACTTTGCACAAAACACAATAGTGTCTATATTATATTATATTATATTATATGTATAGTAGCATATTGTATTATATATAGTGTAATGTATTTCAAAACATAACTTGTATAATCTGTATATCTATAAAAAGATTTAAATTTCTTTCTTTGCTATAACGCAGTTCTAGACAAACTTTCCAAAACAAAAATCAAAGACCACTTGAGGAGCAGAAGAAATAAATTTGTAATAAAGGCCTAGTGTTCTGTACAGATAGTGAATGAAGCTCTAGGAACATGAGTACTTTCTATCGTAATTTTTCATAGTAAAGATGTCATTGTAATAAAAGTATGTTTTTAAATTAGTGACATTTTCAAATTGGATTCAGATTTATGAGAAAGCTGTGCTGGTGGGAAATAATCCAAGAAAAAAAGCTCAAAAATGTTAATTAGAAAGTACAATTCTTGTTGTAAGAAAGTACAATTCTTGAGCTACCAGAAATATCTGCTAATTGCTACCAGTCATCTCGTTTCACTTCAAGCTGATCTAATTAATTTCAAAACACCCGTGAATTGCAGAGCCTGGATTTCTAGATTTCAGAAAATTTATTTGCTCTTGAAGGCTCTAATAAAAACTCACATCTCATCTGAATCAGGTAGATATTTTAAAGAAGATCCCATTTTAGGTAGATCCACAGCAAATTTTCCTTCCCATACCCTTCTTTCTTAATACAAAATACTTTTGATACACAGCATACCTGATGTAAACATTTGAGATAACTCTGTTTGTATTTTGGAAATTTTAACTCATGCATAACATACACAGAGATAATTTTAAAAGATGCCATCTATTTATATACTTTTTATTTTTAATCATTCACCTCCCATAAAGATGAATTATTACAGAAATTTGCTGTATGCATGATATATTTTGCATTCTGGCATTCTGTGGCCCTTCTGAATGAAGTTTTTCTATATGAAGCATTTCAGCTGCATTTATATTTTGTGTTTAAGATTTACCCTAGAACAGGATGCAAAACAGTTCCCTGTGCACATTTAACAAATTTAGAGCAAGCATTTGGACACAAGGGTTTTGTTTAGAATTATGTCTAACATTAGAAAGTTCTATCTGTCAGTTGTTGGAGAAGCATATCTGGGTGGGGGATAAGAATTCTTTAACACGACTGTACATTAAACTCAGATGGAAGTGATATTAGGTGAAAGTGTGAAATTAGGCATTTGCTGGTTGGTTTGTTTGTTTATTACCAGCAGAAATTGCAAGTGTGATGATGGTGCTCAGCTTTTCCCCAGCTTGCTTTCCTGTGCAAAGGCAGACTTGGGATCCCCATTTAAATATGGTTGAGAGATTGTTGGCTTTAGACATCTGAATAGTCAAAGTGTGCAGTGAATAATCACAAAGTGTGCTTCCCTTCAAGTGTCTGGCCAATGATCTCCCTTTTAGCCTGAAGCAATAATTGCCTGTGCATTTTAACAGTTCATTTGCTTTCACTACACTACTTGTTTCTTAGCACATCGGATTTTACGCTGTTTTGAAGAAAAACCCTTGTGATGGTTGAAATGAGCATTTGTATTAGATGTGGTGCAGTGGAAGAAATTCTGATACTGGCTGTGCACATTTTTACATGGATAAGCAGTGTCTATGGATGCCATCTCTTAAAGGATTTCTTTATATCTCTTCTCTTGTAGAAATGATGGATGAAGGTGCCATATTTACCATATAATAGTATTTTCCCAGATATTGTTTTTTTTACAAGTACAAATACTGCCATAAAACAAATACTCTCTGTGGGCTCTCATCACCAAATCAGAGTGAGAATAAAGTTTATGTAGCACTCTATATGGTGACCAACTACAAGAATCATTTCCCAAATGGATAAAGAAAGGAGAAGAATTAAGCACACTAACTTCTAAGCAGTTCTTTAGCCCAAGGAATTACGTGAGGATAGTGTAGCATTCATAAGGGTCCTACAAAGTTATGCAATCAGCTTCTGCTGCAAAATGTCAGTCTGTACAAGATTAGTGTAAGGGATGAACAGAAATGTGTGCTGCAGCCTCAAGAGGCAGCATAGCTGGGGATGGTAAACATGCTTCTATTCAGTTTAAATACGGTACAGTGAAATTACCTTATTTCAAATGCTTTCTGCTATTGAAGTTTACTTGGAACGCATCACTTTTTTTTCTCTCAGTGAAGTGGAGAACTTGTTTTCTATAGAACAATTCTGGTCCAAACTCTTGAACTGCTTTCGACATTGAGTAAAATTGCACACCATATTTGATTTATAAGAAGGAAGAAGCCAGGGAGAGATGAGGGAAAATAATTGTCCCATGGAAAATTTTTCTGAATATGCTGTTTTCTTATTTTATCTCTGAGATAGTTTTAAGGATTGTAACTCTCCTTACTACAGAAGAACTTGACATACAAGGTTTTGCTCTGCCTTTATCAAAGCTGTTAAATTAGCCATATCTTTTATTGATGGCAAACACAGGTGCTTCACTACACCAAACTTATTTTTCTTCCTATTTTAATTGGAAATATCTTCTACTCTGTTCTCAGATATCTTACATGTGCAATACAACCACATGCTGTTATATAACATTGTTCAAGTTGACAGCAATCTGAAAATGTACCAAAACCATCAAGAAGTTATTTTCATGTAGGTGATAACAGATTGCAATGCTTATATGATGTGCTTATTGTCTTATATGTGTGTTTAATTGTGTGAGAAACAAATATAATGGATAACAACACAAAGCAACACACAGTTTTGAAAACTGGACTTTATCTGAAGGATGCAGAGACTGGCTGGAGCTGAAAAGTGTGTTGTACCACATGCCTATCTGCTAAAACTTTAATTTATTATTTTATCCCAGAAATCCATTTACTTATACGGTATAAGTTTGAAGTAAACCTTAAAATAAACAGCAGCATTGCTGTTCATTAATTTTTCATTTTATTCTTTTGGTAATTTTTCAGCTTCTGAGAAGGTGTACCATGTTCTTTTTCAAAAAAAACCCCACATCACCATTTTCGTGTTTCCAAGGCATTCTTTACACGACTGCTGGATGAGAGATGGTGTCCATATGTCTCTTCATATCTACAACATGTGTCTAAATGTTACCAGTGCCACCTTTGCTTTTCAGGACAATTTGGAAGGAAGAGTTTAAAAATGGTAAAGCATGTATGTGGAAAATTTCAAGTCCCTTTTGCAGTAGAACCTGACCTTCTGGGTTGTAGGGATATTAGCTATTCCAGATCTTTAAGGAATATTTAGGTCTTAGAGTTTTTAAAAATTTATTTAAATCGCTGTGAGTGTAATACAGTATGAATGGACTTCCAGTTTTCTTTAGCTGATAGGAAAATCCCATCTATATTATTTTTTTCATACATAGTTGAGCTGTTTCTCTGTTGTGTCCCATAGTGTTGCTCTGTTCTAGTGTCGCATTAATTTTCCATGTTTTTCATTTACATTCCTGGCTGAACTATGAATGTGGACTTGAAAGACAGGGTAAGTCTTTAACTCTCTAACTCCCTTAAGTGGTCTTTTCTTATTTTCTGATTTAGTCCCTGATTGTGTCACCAAAGCCCCGAGCTGATTTTAGACTGTACTGTATACTCAGTCATTGAACACACAGGTTTAAAGAATTAACAAAGAGTAATGAAGATCACAAAGGTAACTGGGATCACAAATCAAGAGAGAGATAAAAAGTTGGCCTAATCTCAGGTAAGGTAAGCACTTAGCGTGTGCTTATCATGACTATCTACACTTTAAACATGATAAAGCAAATAAAATCTTTGTGTTTGTGGTAAGCATGATAGCCAAGGGGAAGGGAATTTTAACTGCTAAGAATTTAGGTCTGAATTGTTAAAGAAAATGTTTTTAAAAATCTCAATGCTTGGCTTTATACAAACTAAATCATATGCTATAAACTGTGAAATAGTAAGGTAAATGAAGCTATTAAATTATATTTCAGATATAAACTGATTAAATATGTATCATTGTCATAATCCTTGTTTATTGAAACCTGTACAGAAAATAATAAGGCTCTTTTAATCAATGCTAGAAGATTTAACTTTAAGACATTTGTTCCCACTCTCTGGTCTTCTGCCATCTGTGCTTTCTGACATGGTAAGAGTTCTTACCAAAAACAAATTTATTATCAATTAATCTCCATTATTAAATTTATTATCAATTTATTATCAATTAATCTCCAATAACAGTGCAATAAATGGCAAGCATAGTGAACAGATAGCCTACATCCAAACAGAATGAAATTAATTTTACCCAAGGAGCCAAATGTTGTACCAGAAATTCTGTGAACAAAAGCACTCAACCACAAAGAAAATACTCACTCAAGATAAGCAAAGGAAAGAAAAAAAAGCATTTTGTAATCAGTTACATTTCTTACCCAACCACTCCTCCTCCATTCCCTTAGTCCTGACTCCTGAGGGAAACCAACAAATTACCTTCAGAAGCTGACTCTGGAGTCATAAATCTAAAAAAGATTTAAAAAATCACAGACTCAGCAGATGTATTAGTTTTCTGACATACAAAAAATTTCCCCACACCTAACATCCAACCAAGCCATCAATGTTCTAAAATCAATATATAGCTTTTTCTTTCTATCCAAGAGGGTTAATGACTTAATCATCTCCCTGTCTCCTAAGAGTCTTTTCTATTCTTTTGGTTCAGATTGTTATTTTAGCTCCAATGGGTTAATTGACTTATGCAGTAAATTAATGCCAATGAAAAGCTCTGATGTCTCCTGGTTTTGTTCTACTTTTGTGTCAGAATGTTGAAAGAAAAGCGAGAAGCAGTAGAAAAGCTAGAGTCAAGATTATGGATGCTTCATTGACTTCAAATAACAGTTGTACTTTTTTCTCATTTTCATTCCAATACAAATGTGATATTTACTTTCTGGAAACTCTGATAATTTAAATTTCATTAATTTCATATATCAGAAATTGCTCTGGTTAGTGCAAAAGATTTGGAACTGGGTGACTACAATGAAGATGTTGTCAAAGCTACAATTTTGTGCAAAACAGCTATGCTGTCTTCACATTTGTGTGAACACTGAATAAAAAGTTGCTCCCTACAAACCCATTTGAAATTACATTCAGGGTATTCTGCTCAAATTAAATTTTCACTGGTAAAATATTCTAATTCATCCTAATTTCTTTAGAGAGTATTTTTATTCTTGGTTAAAATGCTTGTCATAAATTTCTGTAGGCAAAATTGGCATATTAGCACTTTATACTGTAAAATCCAGTATAATTACTATGGCAATGCTTTCACTAGTTTTGTAAATTCTCTGAAGCTGGAAAAGCTTAATGAGCCTTTCTAGTGTGATAGATAGATTAGTGTGAAAATTAATTTGGGTTAATCCACCTTACTTGGAAGAAGTATGAGTGTTAAAAATATTTAAGTAGGAATTACCTATTTCAAAGTATCAGTAACAATTTCACTGTTAAATACTCATCCTTAGAGACCTATTTTATGGTTTGTGGGGGTATCTAACCATGGGATTGCTTTATCTGTAAAGGATTATACATGTTAAGCCTTCCTTTACAAAACTTTTCTTTTAAATTTAATTTCATATTTATTCAGAAAAATATTTTTAGCTTTTCAATCCTGCAATCTGTCTTGTAGCATTTTTTAAGCTTCTGGTTTCAAGAATAGATGAGGATTGTGCAGTTTTTGTTGTGTGCAAATTTCATGTATCCTTAGATTTTTCAAATATGGAATCATCAGTTTCACTAGAATCTCTGAAAACAGCTAAAATAGACTAAATTGTACTAACACCCTCCAAAGCTGTGAAGCAAAGGCTTTAATTTGACCATCATTAAGATTAAGATAAATTTTTAATATGAGCATCTCAAGGAAATAAATACACTTACGAGGACCTGAACAGGACTGGTTCCCTTTTCTGAATGAAATATATTTGCAATTAACAAAAGGAGGAAAAACTTTTGAAAATTTCATCAGATTAATTTTAGAATTTTCCCACTGGTGTTAGTTTTAGATCTGTTTCAATAGATTAACTTATACAGATATCAAGCGTGTTGTATTAAAAAGGCTATATCAATTTTTTAATTCTAAAAAAATCAAACTGACAAAGTCTTCAAAAAATATTAATTTGGGTGGCACTTGCAGATGTCATTATTTTTGAAAGGGGTACAAGGTTGCCCAGGAAGTATGTGGAAACTTCAAACATTTTTTCACCCACAGTAGGAATTCATAGGAAGTAGGATTTTAGAGATGTGGATTTTTTAAGACTGATATCATCACTGTATCATTGACTCAATATGTGTGGAAAAACCAGCAATGTAAGAAAAATTAGCAGATGAAAACTGACAAAGCAGAGTACTAAACTAAATCTGCAAGGACAGTAAGATTTCCCTAATTGCTACACAGAGAAAAATGAAACATTTTACAAAATGTTTGAGAAGAAATTATTCTCCTAATGAAATATGTGTTACTGTGTTGATGAATTGCTTATCAATTCACAAGGGACTCAAGGAGAACTAAAAAATAATGGGTTTTGTTGATTTGACAAAAATTTTGTTAATTTGACAAGAAAATAAACCTTTTAATTGCTATGGTAGAGATATAAACAAGCTTTTTTGCCTTAAAGAATTTAGAGTTAAAAGAATGTCAACTTTTGAAAAAAAACCCCTGCTATGAAAGGTCTATGCAGTTGTTGTGAAAGCCAAATGCATGTGTAATGGTGAGGTACTGTTGTAAGGAAAATCTAAGGCAAATGAAAGTAATTTTGTAAATGGCAGCCCATTTACAATTTTGTTTGTGAAAGCTTTCAGAAATGTAAAAGAGAAATGTGGAGTGTAAAGAGAATCTGATAGAAATGTGATAGGAAAAGCTTTCACTACCATTTCATCTGCTGTTTTGAAGTCTACCCATAGATCTATTTTTGGAGGTATATCCCTGCTTTTCTACATAATCTAACATGAGATTGCTGGTTGCAGACTTCAGCAGGCAGCAGGGAGTAAGTGAGCACATGGAGGGGATGGTAAAATGTAGGTACAGAAGCAACAAATTACCTAGCTGACTAAAAACCATCATTTAGTAGCATTTTTCTTCTTAGGTGTCATAATATGCATTCTTCTAAGGTATATGGATGGAAAGAAATTTTTCAGCTTAGCTTAGCTAGGAAAGTTGATGTGTGTGAAAGAATTGTAACTATAACATAAATTACACATTTTATCCTTAACAACATAATTCTATCTTCAGCAATGAATAAAATGCCTGGTATAGAAAAGAATGACAATTCTCTCTGTGAGTGTGGAATCACCTTTCTTGCTACGGTAACACAAGAAAAATGCGTACACAGATGATTTGTTAAATGGACCAATTCAGAGAGCAGTAAGCCTGAAAGAAAAATCAACTTGGAAAGTTTATTATGCTTGGTTTGAAATAATAAGCCAAATGAACCTTTGGATGGAGAAGGAGTGAGCACCACTGCTGGCTACTACTCTGAAGGGACATGGACATATTTTTATATTTTTCCAGCAATTTGTCAGAAAAAGACAGGAAAGTGTTTCCAGGCATTACCAACAGCTATATTATCTTGGCATTCTGGAGCTGGACATCAAATAAAATTGGCAGAGCTATAGAATTAAAATGGAAAAAGTGAGGCATCTGTACCAGAACTGTCTGAAGATGCGACCGTTGATGATTTCTATGTCAACAACTTCTAGATATTTCTAAAGATCTCTAAACTAGCTCATCTAAAATACACATTTTAAATGCATTAATAATAAAAGAAGAGGTAAAAAAAAAATAAACTCTTTGTTAAATGCTGCTTAAATCTATGAAATATACCTTGACCAGCATCACTCAATTTAGCAAATCCTAAAATCGAAAGTATATCAAAGTAGGTGAACTGCAGAAAAATTATTTAATCTGATGCACGAAAAGGTAAAGATCAGAGCACGAGCTAACAGGAGATAAACAAAACCTAGGAAGAGCACTAGGTGGTAGGCTTTTTATCACTGTGAGAAGAGTCCAAACCTCCACTACAGTATGAGGGATTTTCCTTAAAATCAATCAACCAAACAACAACACAACAAAAGAACTGCAAGAAAGAACACACATGCCTCCCCTCCATGGTTTTTTTTTTCAGGAAAAGTGACTACAAGAATTCTGTTTGCCACGAGAAAATTGGTTTTTCCTGAAGACAAAATGAATACCTAGCTTTGTATCCCTTTCTAAATGAGCACAAGTATAGCTGAGATGCCATGGAATGTGGTGGTGGTGGTTTTGTACTGCTCTCTTTAATTTTTGCCAACCTATACATTGTGATACATCTATTATAACACTGCATATTTTCCTGCTCCCCCTGTTTTGTACATTTTGACTGATTATAAAATTATATTATGTTGGCAGAAGTGTCGTTCTCATGTTACAGAATATATAGGTGCTCTATGTGTGATTAACATTATTTTCCGGTCTTTATGTAAAACAGCTGTTTCTGTTTGTCTCCAATGAGTTGCAACAAAATTTTTGGCTGTGCAAGAATATTGCTCTTGTTATATTGCAGCAACATTTAAGATTCTAACCCTATCTATCACTAAGTGTGATATACTTAGTTAAATTGGGTAAAACTTACATTCAGGAGACTGACTAGATGTTCCAATACTAACAAAGAGCCTGGTAATTATTGTACCTAGGAGCACAAATATATGAATGATGTTAATTTCAAATAGGAATTATTTCTCAAATTACTTCTAGGTGTTCTGATATGTTATGTATAAAATGAAAAAAAAATCCCTTTATTTTCCAATCTACATCTAGATATTCATAAAAGGGAGAAAAAAACCAAACCAAACCAAAACAAAACATTCCAAAGAATTTTGTGTGATATTTAGAAAACTAGTTTGTATATTGTTCAGTATGGCATGAACTTAGCCTGGTGAGACAATATAGTCAGATGCATGTGTAATATTTGTACTATAAATTGCTGCAATTTTCTCCTATATACTAGAATATAGTATAATATATTCTATATAATAA